>NC_045552.1:7097724-7172724 GCF_009769535.1 Thamnophis elegans
CCATCACTGATTCATGGTATCATGGGCGAAGAGCCCATCGACCTGAGTGATGTTGAGTTGGCCACACCCCTACGGTCACATGACCACCGAGCCACACCTACCCAGCTGGACATTAGGGCAGAGAACTGGTTGTTAAATTATTTGAATCCCACCACTGCTTACCAGGGTTTTGGTGATATATTTATTCAACATGATGCTGGAACAGTTGCTCTTAAAACCCGACATTGAAATGTTGCAGGCAGTATTGAACAGACCGATATCCTTTAGTCTGTATTGAGACCACAGTTTGCAGGCATTTCCTTTCTCTGAAAAGAGGGCTTCAGTTCATGCTGCGTTTTTCTACCTTTCCAAAATTGCATCTCTCCGCTCAATTGTGAAAAAATTAAAATAAAAGCAATTAGATATTTAACTCTCCTGTCTTCTTGTTGTTGTTTTCACAAAAAACATCCAATCCATATTTATTTCCTTCCTTAATCTTTTTCGTTGGGAACGCCTGGAAAGGTCGCCTGTCAGGCCAAGGCAAAAATCATGGTTTATTTAAATGGCTGGTTTGTGGATTCACACATTACATTAAACCATCAATCCCAACGTACAAACTCCAGCATCTGGATTCGCTTACAGTACTTTAGAGTCTGCCTTGTGACTGGCTGGACTTTAGCATATTGCGTGAGTGTAGTCAGCACGGTAATTCAGTTTATCAAAAATAAATAAATAGGAGAATTCTAATTTTTACACCTATATCTGGTCTAAGCGCGTTGTGTGCGTTGATGTTCATTGGAATCAGGGGTGAAATCTACTTGTCTTCGTTACCGGTTCGCAAATGTGGGTGCATGTGCCACCTCTGTGCATGTGCAGAGTGTCAAAACTGATGTGATGGTGTCCGGGTGTGTGGGCGGAGCCTACTACTAAGTGCGCCTGAAAGGTAAGTAGAACAGCGGGGGGGGGGGGGAATCCACTTTGCCACACAATTTAGATTAGGTAGTGTAGGAAGTTATCACCCAGACCTCTCCCAGAAAAATGAAATATCCTAGGAAATATTGAAAAGGCAGAATATTTCTCTGGATATGAGAAAAAAGAAACATGTTTTAAAAGACAGAATAGCTGCCTGTAGTTTCCTGCCCATCCTCACTTTGTCAATGGGCCATTAAGAAGGCCAAGCTAGTCCCTTTTACATAATAAAGAGTTCTCCACTTCAGCTCTAGGGGGATGGGATTAAGGTATGATAATATTGGCCCTTTACTCAATTGACGACATGGCACCTGAGAACTCAACCAAACCTGGATTCAAAACGCAGCCTAGAGAGTTGCCCCTGCATGGCCCCATGGGAGTCTGACAACCAATCAGAATACAAGATCAAGATCAAAGGCCAGAGAGGGCATAAAACCAGGGTCTCAGCATCTCAGTCCTTCTTTCTCTTCTTCTCCACCAACATTGAAGCATGTGATCACCTTTTCTGTTCAGGGCTCAAGCCATGTGGTCTTGTCCTCCAATACATCATCTTTCCAAGCAGCCTCCATGTCTCCAGTGTCTTTTTCCCCACTTGGAGCTGAACCCAGAAGGACATTTCTTTCATCACTAGAAAGCAGGAAATTCTTCTTTCTAGCTAATATAAATCACACCTTCATAGCTGATCATCAGGAATATCATTGTCTTGAACCGGTAGCTTTTTTAAACTACTGGTTTGGACAAGCCGGTCTGAACCGGTAGCATTTCACCCCTGAATGGGATCTATTTCTGAGTTGCTATAGCGTTTAATACATTGATATTACTGACTGGGTTCTCATGTCAAGTTAAGCCACAGTTTGTTTAATCATGGTTTGTTAGATAAACCATAATTGGCTGTGTTAGCACTTTAAACCTACTCAACCCCCCCCCCCCCCAAAAAAAAACATTTTGATTGTCGTAACGTGAGAATCTGAACTTTAGAAGGAATTTCAGTTCCTGGCCAAAATGCCAATATATTTCAATATTGCTCCTTTTGGAAGTGTTATTGATCATCATAACCTGCAAATCAGTCCTGGAAAATTGATTCGAATCCTAATTATTAAAATACATAAGCTGGATCTGTTGGATGATGATACTGTTTATCTCAAAAGAAATTCTCTTCCGGTTATACTGATTCACTGCGAAAATAAAAGTTGCCCTGATGATCTGATTGGAGACTATTGTTTCAGATGAAATCCTGCAATATTGCTCCATTATTACTCATTACTTTCCCATTAAGATGTAAGTTCCTAATGGACGTGGATTGCATTTTACATTCTGTCTCCTCTTATATTTTATTGAAAACATTGTGCAGCGTGCATAATGTATAAACGTGGGATGCACCATTACAGCGAGAAGAATCTTCTGAGAGCATTGGGCAGAGAATAAAATGTTTGCACTGAGCACTCTAGTCAATTTTGGCTATAGTACTTGATATCATGTTGGTCCTTGCCTAAGACTATTGGAAGCATTTGAAGAGATGGTCAAGGGATCAGATAAAGCCTCATCCTCTATCTTAGAAACTGGGAGACAGAGAGTTGTACTCTCAGTTTAGGCATGAAAGCAGCTGGGTGACTTTAGGCCGCTCACCTGGAGACTGTAAATTCTAGTTCCATTTTAGGCATGAAACTGGGCTGGATGGCTTTGAGCCAATCAGTAGGAGGCAGTGAGTTCTAATCCTGCCTTAGGCATGAAAACTGGCTGGGTGACTTTAGGCCACTCACCTGGAGACAGTGAATTCTAGTTCCGTCGTACTTTGTATATTCCTTTCTTTTTCTTTATATTTTTTCATACTTCTATTCCTTGTTTCTTTTGATTGTTAGTTTATGGGGTTTTCTAATGCATAGGCTTTGTAAAATTAATAAAATTATTTGAAAAGGAAAGGAGAAAGAAGAACTGAGATCAGGCTTGGTACTGTTCTGACCCTTCTTGTCCCATCAAAAAACCTTTTGAGTAATTGACTTGATTTCTGCTCATTCACATCCAGCAAAGTCTTTCAAGGGAGGATTTCCAGTCACAGACCTTATCTATCTTGGGAGGATTTACAGTCATAGACCTTATCTGGCTTGGGAGGATTTACAGTCACAGATCTTATCTGGCTTGGAGAGCTGCCAGGCCGATATCTGCAGAACTTAGCAAGGAGTCTCAGAGAGTCACAAACCAATTAAGCGAACTAATGGTCTCCTGCAAACTCCACTCCCCTTTCGCTCCTCTTTTATTTCCTCTGGGAGGGGCCATTCATCATCCACCTGTGGCCTTACTCCCAAGTCGACCCCTGTTCCTTAGCTATTCCCTTCGTCTGGCAACTTTGTGTATGCGCCAGAGGTGGGTTCCTACCAGTTCGCACCTATTCGATAGAACCGGTTCGTCAAATCTACCGAACCGGTTAGAAGAGGTCCCACCAGTGGACCCGGAAAGCAGGCCACACCTACAGAAGAAGTTCCAAAAATTTTTTGAAACCCACCACTGGTCCTTGGATATGATTATTCTACACTATCATACTCATATTTATAAAACTCAGTGCCTCTGTGAAAGGTAAGGATGACTACTGTGTTTGTGGTGCAATCAGAACATTGCGTGTGTTGAAGTTGTTTTAATGCAAACCAAAGATGCCTTTTAAAAAACAAGTTTACATCCTATTCTTATGCATGCCAGTGCTGTGTGTGAGGTAATTTAAGGTGGTTCCGACAATTGTCATCAGCATCTTCATATCCGGTCACATGGGTGGCAAGCCACTCCCATCTGGTCACATGGGTGGCAAGCCACTCCCACAAAGGAGAACAATTTTTGAAACCCACCACTGGTATGCGCACACTGGGAACAGGCTCCAGATGTTCATCTGCCTCACTGATGTCTGACTCTGAAGGCAGCTGATAACTGGCATACGGCCCTGGCCCCCTCTCTGCCTCCGACACAGAGCCCTCATCAGAGCCTTCCCCAGACTCCAGGACTGGCCCATGTTCCTCCCCAACCTCCTCACTGTCCGAATCTGCTGCCAGATCCTCTGGCGGGCTACAACAGAAACTCCCCGTAGAGGCCTCCAGGCCCAGAAATTCCCCTGTGGATTGGGGAAGTCCCTATTCTAGTCTCATTTCTGCTACAGAAGCTCACTGGATGACTCTCAGCCTAGCCTACCTCACAGGGTCATTGCTATGGACAAAAATGGCAGGTGAAAGAGTAGCAACCTTGGCTACTTTGAGTTCCTGGTCAAAAGTCAGAGTAAAAACCAACCAACCAACCAAAGAACTCAATTTACTTTAGCTCTCAGGCGCTCACTCCGTCTTTCTTTCTTCTTTCATCCAATATTATGAGAGAGGTTTGGCTAGCATGAGACCTAATGTCATACTTTAATAACATAAAAGGCCAACTCTCAAAACGGTTAAGTGCTGCAGCGTTCTTAATGGTCGGACTTTTATTTATTTATTTTTAAATTCACTTTCTCACTGCAGTGCACTTAACTGTTGGATCGGTGCCAGGCTATGCGTAGCATGCAATGTTTTTCCCAACTCTGATACTGCAGAGGTACATAAGGATGGACTGGGTCAACACCCCAACACTCCCAATTTTCAATTTCCTAAAAACGTAGAAGGAGGAAGAAGAGGAGGGGTGGGTGTAAGGAGAGGAGAAGAAATACGGTAGCATCTAACATTTATTCCTCAGAATCTGGAGGAATCTCATGTACCGCATTCGCTTTAATAAATAATACTTTAAAAGGACAGAAAGGATAAAATATGGGAGCACAAATAATTATCTGACAGGGGAAGCCAGCAGGGTAACTTGTTGTTGGAAAGATTATTCGTGTTTTTTGGAGCAAAGATATTTAGAAGAAGAGATGCAGTTCAACCACAGGAAATCTCTTTTAAAACCAGCATCTGAATTC
Source organism: Thamnophis elegans (assembly GCF_009769535.1). Lineage (NCBI taxonomy): Eukaryota > Metazoa > Chordata > Lepidosauria > Squamata > Natricidae > Thamnophis > Thamnophis elegans. The sequence goes on from NC_045552.1 coordinate 7,102,589, forward strand.
TGTCAAATCCCAGAGGGCAACCCTCATCAACAAGGAGAAAAAAAACCTCTCCTGAATTTCCTCCTGAATTTCAGAACAAAGAAACAGCAACTGCTGGCTTGAGAGAAAGCTAAAAGCATCCCAAGCTGGGTTTGATTTTTTTATTTTGATCCTTCCTTTATAAGGTTGGTAGCTGGAAATTCTGATGGTCCTGCTCACCTTGTAGAGGTGGGAGAAAGAAAGAAAGAAAGAAAGAAAGAAAGAAAGAAAGAAAGAAAGAAAGAAAGAAAGAAAGAAAGAAAGAAAGACAGACAAGAGGGAGGGAGGGAGGAAGAATGTAGGAAGGAAGGAAGGAAGGAAGGAAGGAAGAAGAAAGAAAGAATTTAGGGCGGGAGAATATAGGAAAGAACGAAAAAAAAGAAGGAAGATGAGAAGGAAGAAAGAATTTAGGGAGGGGGGAAGGAGAAAGAATATAGGAAGGAAGGAAGAAAGGAAGAAAGAAAGAAGAGAGGGAGGGAGAATATAGGAAGGAAGGAAAAAAGGAAGGAAGATGAGAAGGAAGGAAGAATTTAGGGAGGGAGGAAAGGAAAAAGAATATAGGAAGGAAGGAAGGAAGAAAGGAAGAAAGAAAGAAGAGAGGGAGGGAGAATATAGGAAGGAAGGAAGGAAAGAAGGAAGGAAGGAAGATGAGAAGGAAGGAAGAATTTAGGGGGGAGGGAAGAAGAAAGAATATAGGAAGGAAGAAAGGAAGAAGAAAGAAAGAGGGAGGGAGAAAAAATATAGGAAGGAACGAAGGAAGAAAAAAGAAGAGAGGGAGAATATAGGAAGGAAGGAAAGAAGGAGGAAGGAAGGAAGAATTTAGGAAGGGAGAAAGAATATTGGAAGGAAGGAAGCAAAGGAAAGAAAGAAAACAAAACTGCAGAGTCTTTGTACCCAGCAATAAGATTTATCTTATTGTCTAATGATAAAGTCTAAAAAATAATTGGATGTGGGCTAATGTGCCATTGTTTTTTACAATGATGCAAGGCTCTTAATTGGCTTTGATGCAAAAGGCACGGCTGCCTTTATGGAAAGTTGCTATCTCACCACTTTAGCTTGACCACAACCCCTTTGTAAGGTGCAGGGAGGGGGGGAGAGAAGAGGCAGGGGAGGAGCAATGATTGGACATCTCCTCTGTCTTTTTGGCTGCCTTCTCCATAAAGCCAGACTCGCTCCATCCGAAGCAGAGCCCTGGATGCATTCAACAAGCTTCCCAGCCCAGCTCTGATTCCAGCCAACATCTGTCAACATGGAGACATCTTTGGTCATCTGCCTTCTGACAGCTTCCATTACTCTGGGTGAGTACCTTCGTTGGGGAGGATTTATGATTGAAGGGGTCTTTTTCTGGACGATGGGTTCCAATCCTTCCAATTGTGCCTGAGAGGGGAGGAAGGAGTCGCCAATGCTTATTAAATTGATTTCAAGTATCTCTCCCCCACCTTTTAAGCTGATCACCTCTTCATAAAATAGGCGGTGGCCTTCAGTGGCAACATGTTGGAAACAGGACTACCTCTGCCATTAAAGAAGGCTGGAGGGATTTGCTTCAGTCAGTGCTATGTGGGTCTCTCAAACTGTGTGTCGCCTAAGTGGGAGCACAAGACTTGTGTCCTTCTTCAGCAGCAAACTGTTGAGGTTGGATCACAAGCATTCACAACTATCGCTGGAGGCATGGGAATCTGTGGGTTATGGGCTGCTGGATACTCGACAAGGGTTTGGGCAAAAACACCCCCACCTCAACTCAAGAAGCAAACATGGCAATTCTCATTTCCAGCTTTATTTTTTCATGTTCTACTAGCTGAATAACCTGGCGTTGCCCAGGTATTTATTTATGCTACTCCTGCATTAGACGGGGAAAGGAATGGATTATATCTATAGTGTCAAGTCAAAGTAATGCTGGAACACACACACACACACACCCACACACACCCACACACACACACACAGAAACTTGAATCCGAAAGGCACACTATCACTGTCAAAAGTACTGTGATTTGACACTATAGATATAATTCATTCCTTTTCATTTTAGCGGCCCAGACGTTCCAGAGTTATGCTGGGACACGCACACACAAACACATGCACTCCCCCTTGAGGGATGTTAGTGTGGTGTCTTACCCCACAGTATTAGTTTCCAGAGAGTAAGTCATCTGTGTATCAAGTTTGGTTGAATTTTTTCAGCAGCCCGGGCGTTCCAGAGTTATGTTGGAACACACACGCACACGCGTGCGCGCGCACACACACACACACACACACACACTGATTTTAGTGTAATTTCTTCATTGGGAGCCACCCAGCATTGTGGAGAGACAGGCAGCATTCAAGTTTAATCAATCAATCAATCAATCAATTATTATTATTGTTGTTGTTATGTTAATCTTTGGTGAGATTCACAGCCTTTGGGGCTGGTTGGTAGCTCAATGGCTCGAGTCCTAGGAACTGTTCACAGGGCTGATCACATGGTGAAGCAGAAGTTTAAACAGGGTTTGGCATTTTTATCCATCTATCAAGTTCTTTCAATGGCCTAGATTGTTGTTGTTGTTGTTGTTATGATTAGTCACGTTGTCAGACAGATTATTACCAGTATCATTTAACTTTGGCAAAGAAAGGAAACAGAAAGGAGAGGAAAGGAGAAAAGAGAAAGGAAAGGAAAATGAGTCTTTCTTTTTTTAACTCTTGTTTTCTTCAGTTTTTGCAAAGTCTCGGGAATGTATCGTTTGTCAATCAAGTGGAAAGGACTGCCAAGGGGATAAGAAAGAGTGCTCTGCTCCGGGAGACAAATGTGGCATCACTTCGATGGAACAGATTTTGGGTAGGTACAAATTCAGCGTGCAGCCAATCAACATTATTCTGAAGGGTCTCTTCTATGGACTGGGCTGATTTTATCCTGCAGGTTAAAGCATATGCGGAATCAATGACGTGGTTTCATTATTGGGCTTCACGGCTTTAAGAAAGAAGATCTCTCTCTCTCTCCCTTTATCCCTCCCTCTCTCCCTCTCTCTCCCTCTCTCTCCCTTTCTCTGTTTCTGTCTTTGTCTCCCTCTTTCTCTGTGGGTGGGTCTGTCTCTCTGTCTCTCTCAGTCTCCCTCTCTCTCTGCCTATCTCTCTCTCTGTCTCTGTCTGTCTCTGTCTGTCTGTCTGTCTCTCTCTCTGCCTCTCTCAGTCTCCCTCGCTCTCTGCCTCTCTCTGTCTCTGTCTCTGTCTCTGTCTGTCTGTGTCTGTCTGTCTCTCTCTCTCTGTCTGTCTCTCTCCCCTTCTCTCTGTTTCTGTCTTTGTCTCTCTCTTTCTCTGTAGGTGGGTCTGTCTCTCTGTCTCTCTCAGTCTCCCTCTCTCTCTGCCTATCTCTCTCTGTGTCTCTGTCTGTCTGTCTGTGTCTGCCTGTCTGTCTCTCTCTCTCTGTCTCTCTCAGTCTCCCTCGCTCTCTGCCTCTCTCTGTCTCTGTCTCTGTCTGTCTGTGTTTGTCTGTCTGTCTCTCTCTGTCTCTCTCCCCTTCTCTCTGTTTCTGTCTTTGTCTCTCTCTTTCTCTGTGGGTGGGTCTGTCTCTCTGTCTCTCTCAGTCCCCCCTCTCTCTCTGCCTCTCTCTCTCTGTCTCTGTCTGTCTGTCTGTCTGTCTCTGTCTCTGTCTCTGTCTCTCTTTCTCTCTCCCCCTCTCCCTGTCAATTAGAATCCTAAACTGCTCTTTGCTGAGATGGATAGAAACAGTAAAGACTGCTCAAATGTACTTCAAACACATACATGCTTTTCTAGATTCTTGTGATGCCTTTTCTCGGGAGTGTGTCTGTGTGTCTTTGTGTGTGAAGCAGAGCCTCTCAATGGTCACGCACGCACACACACACACACACACACGCACACACACCACCAGCATCCTGGGTGATAGTTGCTTCCCTCAATTGCTGATTTCCTTCCTAGATTGGCTAATCTAATCTGGAGAGCAGGGAAGGGAAAAACAGAGAGACAACTCCTTTGTTTATTATCTTGTTCATTTATTACCCCAGTTTTATTGCCTTTATAATTAACTCAAGGCAGGGGAATTTTTTCCAGTGCTGTTGTTGTAACTTCAAATGGTACCTAAACAAAGAATTGAAAACTAGGGACTAGCTGCTTTGTAGGTCCTAGAACAGGGGTGTCAAACTCAAGGCCCGTGGGCTTGAACTGGCCCTCAGGTGACTTAGATCTGGCCCACGGGGCGGTGCTGGAAAGAGCAAAAGACTGGCTCTCAGTGTCTCTGCCTCCGTGTGCAGCTCAGTTTTTGCTGGCGGGGGGCTATCAAAAGAAACGAAAAACAAAACAAAAGGAGAAACATTCCCCCTTTTGTATTTGAGCCATCCAAGAAGGACAGGAAAGGAGGAAGGGGAAGAGGAAAGACAAAGAAAAAGGAAAGAGAGCAAGGAAGGGAAAATAAGGGAAGAGCAGAAGGAAGAAGAAAAATAAGAAAATAAGGAAAGAGGGGAAGGAAAAAGAAGAGAAGGAAGGAAAGAAGGAGATTATAATGAGAGTGATGGGGAGGTCTCAGGGAAGCTTGGCCTTAGCACTTGGCCATCACAGCAGAGGTGAGTTGCTGCTGATTCCCCTCCACCCCCAGATTGGGTGAACCAGTAATGGTGGTGTCTCCGCCCACCCACATACGCAGAAGCGTTGTGCAATTGCACAAGTGCAAGCATGTGCACGAGCGAATCAGTAGTAAGATAAATTGCAACCTACCACTGCACCATAGGTGCCCGCGACATTCATTTCATTTCATTTATTAAATTTATAGGCTGCCCAATCCCGGGGGACTCCAGGCGGCTTACAACGAAAGAAGAAAAAAAGAAAAGCAAAATAAATAAAGAAATAATTAAAAATTCACAACACACATACACTCTGATCGGGGCTGGATCTTAACACTAAGGTCAACAGCCCCATGCCTGCCGGAACAGCCAGGTTTTAACGGCTTTCCTGAAGGCCATGAGAGTGGGTAAGGTCCGGACCTCTGGGGGTAGCTGATTCCACAGGGTCGAAGCAGCCACAGAGAACACCCTTCTCTGGGGGACCGCCAGCCGACACTGTCCAGATGACGGTATCCGAAGGAGGCCCACCCTGTGGGATCTTATCGGCCGTAGGGAGGTGTGTGGCAGTAGGCGATCTCGTAGATAGGCTGGTCCTAAGCCATGTAGGGCTTTAAAGGTAATAACCAACACCTTGAATTGCGTTTGGAGACCAATTGGCAGCCAGTGCAGCTCGCGGAGGACAGGTGTAACATGGGTGTATCTCGGTACACCCAATATCGCTCGCACGGCTGCATTCTGGACTAGCTGTAGTCTCCAAACGCTTTTCAAGGGTAGCCCCATGTAGAGCGCATCTCATGCCCACATGGCCACACCTACCATGGCCACCCCCACCCCCAGCCATGCGCCTCCCCAGCCCTCCGAGGTCAAACACAACCCTGATGTGGCCCTCAATGAAATCAAGTTTGACTCCCCTGTTCTAGGACATGAATCAAGTAACTCATGAGGATAATTAACCGGTGGAGTGGCTTGCCTTCAGAAGCTGCGGGTGCCCCACCACTGGAGGCTTTTAAAGAAGAAACTGGGCACCCGCATTTTTCAATTTGTGTAGGGTCTCCTGCTTGAGGAGGGGGTTGAACTAGAAGGCCTCCAAGGTCCTTTCTAGTTCTATTCTGATGGATGTTCCGACTTCTCTGGAGGCTAGCAGATGGTGGAAGATTGAGGCAGAAGCCTTGGGACCTTGGAGAAGCACTGGGGATGCTGAAGGTTCGTGCTCATGAGGTTTTGATCCGCCATTCACAGAGATACTGAGCAATTCACCATTTCAGACACCAACTCTCTCTTTTTTGGGGGGGGATCCCTACAGGGTCAACCAGCAACGCCGTGAATAAGAGCTGCATCCCTCCAAAGGACTGTGACAAGGGCTTGGCTGTTCTGGACTTGGGCAACAACCAGCTCATCAGAGGCTTCGTTTTCTGCTGCAAGGATGATCAATGCGCCAACCCTCCCAGCTGTATGCTTTGGGGGCTCTCCTTTTCTCTGATTCTTTGCCATTCTTTCCCTGCCCCCCCCCATTTCCCACACCTAAAGAAAAATCTCCTGCATGGGATCCTACCTCATTTGTGTGTGTGTGTGTGGGGGCGTTTCGGTGAGATGTACAGTAGCACGATGGTCCCAGGCAGGCCCACTCTCTAGGACGCGTGAGCTGAAAGTGGCATGCAAAGCCATCTCCCCGGGCATCCACGTCATCGTCCGTTGCTCTTCCAGGTTCCAGTGTGCCAGCCAGCTGGTCTTCACCTGCACGAGAGCACTGGAAACTGGGAGATCAGCCACCTGGTGCACATGCTGATCTTCTGGTCTCTGGCACATGTATTTGCACTGGCCAGCTGGTCTTTACGCATGCATGCACACCAGAAACCAGAAGACCAAATGGCCAATGCGCTTGCCAGAAGCCAGAAGACCATCTTCCCGGCATGCGCATGCACCCCGGGTAGTTCCTCTCCCAGTTTCTGTTTGCATGCACTCACTCAGGATCCCATTTTGGTACTCGGCGCCGAAAAGGTTCACCAACATTGATCTAGGACAAGACCATTAGAAATTCTTCAAAATTCCAGGCGGAGGCTCCACCTGATATTTCCATACTGATTCTCGTTCCCTACAATGTCAGGACTCAGTATCCATTCTAGTAAAAGGGACTTGACTTTATTCAGTGGAGCATGTTAAAAGCCTTGGGTAGGCATGGGGTAATTGTTGGCGCAGTGGTTGGAAGGCAGCACTGCAGGCAAACTCTGCCTACTGCCAGGAGTTCGATCCTGACCAGCTCAAGGTTGACTCAGCCTTCCATCCTTCCGAGTTCAGTCAAATGAGGACTTGGATTGTTGGGGGCAAGTGGCTGATTCCGCAACTTCTTGCTTTAATCTCACTAGTAGTTCAAATATTATGGATCTCCCAGATAACGGGGCAAAGTAGTCAGATTGTGTTTCAATGAAGGGGCGGGGGGGGGTGTCAACTGATCAGTTGCTTGATAGTGTCGATAGGAATTGAGAAACAGGTTCTTGGTGCTCTCTGAGCTTGGTGGTTTTCTTGCAGACGCTTCATTACCAAACGAGGTAGCCCTGATGATGTTACCTAGTTTGGTAATGAAACGTCTGCAAGAAAAAAGCCACCAGGATCAGAGAACACCAAGGACCCCACAGCTCAACCCTGAATCACAATTATTCTCTTCTATCAAAGCTGAGAAAGTTGCCAAGCGAGGAACGTGCTGAATTTCTGAATTCCCCATCCTTATTCTGAGCTCATCCCAAGCTCCTTTATTATTCTTTGAATGTAAATCCCCTCCTTCTTTCCTGCAGGGCCCCCCAGAAAAACTGTAACTACCAACAACAAGAGATGCCCGGCTTGCTACACACAGCCAAAGGAACAGAGTGGATGCGAGGCGAAGGTGATTAATTGTACCGGAGAGGATGAGACATATTGTGCAGAAGTCTTTCTTCAGAAGAAAGAAGGTAAAAACGATAGATCAGGGGTGTAATTCAGCAGGTTCTGGCAGGTTCTGGAGAACCGGTAGCAGAAATTCTGAGTAGTTTGGAGAACCGGCAAATATCACCTTTGGCTGGCCCCAGAGTGGGGTGGGCTGGAGATTTTGCAATATCCTTCCCCCAGGAGTGGGTAGGGAATGGAGATTTTACAGTATCCTTCCCCTGGAGTGGTTCAGCCATTAGCTAAACAAACAGTTTGGGTTCAAATATGCTACGTCGCCAAATTGCCAACCCACTGCAAACTTAATCTCCTAAACAATTCAGCCACAACTGTGCTTGGCTTATACCATAGAAGTAGTCCTTGACTTACAATTGGTTACTTAATAACCATGCGAAGTTCTGACGGACCTCCCCAGAGCTACGTATGACTCAGTTTGGAAGTTCTGGTGGAACGAGCTACCGACAGAGATCCGGACCCTTCCCACCCTTGCGGCCTTCCAAAAAGCCACCAAGACTTGGCTGTTCCGGCAGGCCTGGGGTTGCTGATTCAAATCAGGTTCAACCCCCACAATTAAACCGGATGTATGTTGTGTTTTTAATACTGTTTGTATTGTTTGTATTCTCCCCCCCTGTGTGTTATTTTATTTCATTTCGTATTTGTAAGCCGCCCTGAGTCCCCCGGGATTGGGCGGCATATAAACCCATTAAATTGCATTAAATTGCAAATTGCAATTGCAAATAGCCTTCTGTTATCCTATGATCACATCTCGAGCCCTTGGCAACCGGCCTGCGTTTATGGCCATTGGCAATAACCCGCAGTCACATAACCACCATTTGCCAGTTTCCAGGATTAACTTCCAGTTTCCAGCAAAAAAAAAATCTTTCGGCAGAGTTTGCTCATTTAACAATCATGGCAGTCATTAATGACAAAAGATGTCATCAAATTGGGCATAGTCTGATCATGATCCACTTAACAAACAATATGACTATTTTTACTGCAATTCTGGGCTCAATATGGTCATAGGTCAAGGACTACCTGTACCCACCAATCTTCATCTGATGAAGTCGATTGCGTCAACCCTTATTGGGGAAATGCAGTTCCATGCCCTCTTGTACTCAATCCAGATAAGACCGAGTGGCTGGTGTGTTTCCCTCCTACTAATTGGCCAAGTGTTCCATCTCTCAGGCTGGGGGGGTCAAACAGTACGCCCCTCAGACAGGGTCCGCAATTTGGGAGTCCTCCTGGACCCACAGCTGACTTTTGAACACCACTTGTCAGCTGGGACCAGGGGGGCATTTGCCCAGGTTCGCCTGGTGCACCAGTTGCGTCCCTACCTGAACCGGGAGGCCCTCACAACAGTCACTCGCACCCTTGTGACCTCTAGACTGGACTACTGCAACGTGCTCTACATGGGGCAGCCCTTGAAGAGCATTCGGCGACTTCAGCTTGTCCAGAAGGCAGCCGCGCGAGCGATCGTGGGTGCACCTCGGTTCACCCACGTAACACCTATCCTCCGCGAGCTGCACTGGCTGCCTATTGGTCTTTGGATACGCTTCAAGGCGCTAGTCGTCACTTATAAAGCCCTTCATGGTATTGGACCTGGGTACTTGAGAGACTGCCTGCTGCCAATTACCTCCACCAGACCGATTAGATCCCACAGACTAGGCCTCCTCCGAATTCCATCCGCCGGCCAGTGTCGACTGGCAACTACCCGGAGGAGAGCCTTCTCTGTGGCTGCTCCGACCCTCTGGAATGAACTCCCCGTGGAGATTCGCACCCTCACCACCCTCCAGGCCTTCCGCAAAGCCCTTAAAACCTGGCTGTTTCGACAGGCCTGAGGCTAAAGAACTGTTGCCCCTATCTTGAATGGTATGATTGTTGCGTGTTTTAAATTATGTATTGTTTTGTGTTTGTTGTTAATTTGTCTGTATCCCCCTTCCCTGGTTTGAGTTGTGAGCCGCCCTGAGTCCCCCTTCGGAGGGAAAGGGCGGCATACAAATGAAATAAACATTCAAACATTCAAACATTCTTTCTGGGAACTTGTACACTGAAAGCAGAAGGAAATTTCCTCTGGGTCCTAGTTTCTCTCTCCAAGTCAGCTGGCTCCCAGGTGTTGATGGCTATCTCCTCCCATTCTCTTTGCAGGAGGAAAAACTATGACTACCACCATGAAAGGATGCGCCAATAAGGCTTTCTGTGAGAAGTTGGAGATTCTAACCATTAAGAGCCAATTTACTCTACTCCCCAATAGCAATTGTAACAATGCCGCCGGGGCAGTTAGCTCCACAACTGGATTACTTGGACTCTTCCTCTTGGCCCAAGCTGGGCTCATCTTTTCTTGATATGTCCCCAATGTTAGGAATATAATCTAACGGTTGGGTTGACAATATATAAATCATGTAACAATGTTGTACCTGTTTCTTTAAAGCATACTGTAAAATGTGATTGGTTGCTGTTTTCCTCAATCGGCCATAAGAGGGAGCCAGAACAACTGTTAGCTCTCTGTTCGTTAGATGCTCGCCTGATCTGCTCTGTGCCGTGAGCTATTGTAAGTTTTGCAACTGCTAGCAAACTTTGATTACTGAACTGATTATATGATACTGGACTATGTTATTTGGATTATCCCTTAACTGAAAGACATTGATGACTGACTGTCTTATCCGTGTATGACTTGGACTGTTTGATGGACTCTGATACCTGTATTTCCACGAAAGTAAAAGTCTATTTAAACTGCAGTGTCTCTGTATGCTGGTTTGTGTGTTCTCCAACACAACTCTCACAACGCTTCTCTGAAGGCACTCGCTCTCCCAACAGGGAGACTTACTTTAACACTGGTTATGGGCCCAGAGTGTACCAGACGTAGCTAAAGGAGAGTTGGTGTTGATACACAATACCGCATAAAGACAGCTGTTTATTTAGTGATTGCACTATCCTGGAGAAGATGGCGAGTGACCCATCAACAAGCCTATTGATGATAACCCGGTTGGATGGAACAAACTATGTTTCCTGGTCTATGAAATGCAGTCTACTCCTGCTTAGGGAAGGTTTATGGGATACTGTACAGAATCCACCGGATGCCCTTAACACTCAACATCAAAACTCAGATCTTGCTTGTGAATTCTTCCCTTTCTCCATTGCTTATGCCTCCTTGGCTTCATGCAGGTCCTCACCTTTCGGGAAAATCCTTGTCTGTGCTTCGAGGACTGATTCTCAATTATTTTCTCTGCTGGTATGCAGAAAGTATAGGGTGAACATCAACCCATATATTTCAAGAGGGTTGAGTGCTAACAGCTTAAGCTCTTTCTAGTATTGCTCCTCCTATTCTTAGCTCTTTTATCAGTTGACCTGCCCACCTTGAACAAGCAAGATGTGAAAGTTGTACAGAGAAGAAGCACGACCCCTTTGCTTTGTCCTCCCATCCAGCAGGGTTGAAAATGGACACCGAGGAAGTCAAGGAAGTGGGTAGTGAGAAGAATGAGAAAAAGAGATGGTCTGTCCAGAAGATAGGCCCTCTGAGGACCTATTGCCAAAAGTTGCCTCTAATCTTTGATGGGGCATCTGAGGGTTGAGAACAGAATGGAGGGAGGGTGCTGCTAGTTACTGAACGCTGAAGAGAGTTCACTGTGGCAACATCATTGACACACTTCATGGAAACCATTGTATTGTCAACTCTGAAGCTGGTTTGTCTGAGGCCTTCTTGGAGGCTTCAGTGTTGCCACAATGGTGATGAGAGATAGGAAGGGGGAATGGAGATAAGTTGGGGTTTTTGTAGCCAAAGCAAAATAGTTTCCCCCTGAGAACCAAGGACATTCCCACAGGTGGCTGAAGAGAGGAGGAGTGAAGTTTCCAAGCAACTGGACAGAGCCTTGGTTGGACCATGTGACAGATTGTTTGGGAAAAGGGGGGACTTTTACTTTTAATTAGGTGAAAACTGTGGGAACCTTCACAGTTGGTTTTCACCAGTTTGTGCCAATATAATATGCCCAATAAACTTGTTCTTTGATGAACCCACTTGCCTCAGACTTCTGTTTGCTATGGGTGTGTTACTTGGAACCCTGACGTGCATTTATGGTGTGAGGTAAAAATAGTCAAAATGAAGGTCACGGAAATGATCATCTAAGTATAAAGGATCAGGACTTTGATCATGCTGCTGCAATCTTCTATTTATGGACCCTGGTGTTGTGTGCATTGGGGTGGAGTGTAAAATGGGCAGCGTCTGGGCTAAGGTCAGTGGTGGGATTCAGCCGGTTCGCACCTATTCGAGAGAACCGGTTGGTAACTTTCCACAAAGTTCGGAGAACCGGTTGTTGGAAGAAATCTCCTTTTGTTTTTCCCCACTTTACAGGGCTAATCCTGTAAGGAAGTTCCTACCAGTTCGCACCTATTTTATAGAACCGGTTCGTTAAATCTACCGAACTGGTTAGAAGAACTTCCACCAGTGGATCCGGAAAGCAGGCCACACCCACAGAAGAGGTTCCAAAATTTGTTGAAACCCACCACTGCTACACACACACACACACACACACACACACACACAGAGAGAAACAGACTGACACACAGAGAGAGCGAGAAAGAGAAAGAAAGGAAGAAATAAATAAATGAAAAAGAAAGAAAAAGAGTGAGAGAGATGAAAGAAAAAAAGAAAAAAGGGACAGAGAGACAAAAGGAAGAAAGAAAGAGAGAGAGAGAGAGAGAGAAAGAAAGAGAGAGAGAGAAAGAGAAAGAAAGGAAGAAATAAATAAATGAAAAAGAAAGAAGAAGAGTGAGAGAGATGAAAGAAAAAAGAAAAAAGGGACAGAGGACAAAAGGAAGAAAGAAAGAGAGAGAGAGAGAGAAAGAAAGAGAGAGAGAGAGAAAGAAAGAAAAAAAGAAAACACATGGCCGGCAAGCCACTCCCACCAGGTCACGTGGCCGACAAGCCACTCCCACAAAGGAGGCCACATCCACAGAGTAGGTTCCAAAATTTTTTGAAACCCATCACTGCCGGAACCGGTACTAAAAAATGCTTTAAAAAGTGGGGAAAAAAAGGTTCTGATGATCACACAGCCCAGCTGATTGTTATGGAACCTTTTCTTTTTTCAATTTTAAAACTTTTTTTTAACTATTGGTTTTGGGGAACTTTAGCATTTTTTTGCTACTGCTTCTAGTAAACCAGCCAGAACCCGTAGCATTTCACCCCTGGCTTTTTTTATGTAAACTTTTGAAGGCTGAACATTATAAATAAACCCCAGGTTGTATATATTCCTGAATTTTATGCCATGGTGGTATCACACCTGTGGTTCTCCAGATATTCCAAATCTTCTAACACACTTTACTACTGGATATGATGCTCAACATGTGTTTTGGAACTTCAAGTGCAGCGCCATCTAGAACATTGTGAGGTATCCTGTCCTTCACTACTAGGAAGAATATTCTTTGCCACCAAGCAACATGCCATCACCAGTTACCTCCCACTGGTTCCACCACAAAACCGCGGTAGACTAAAGCGCGCTCGACGAAAGCGCGTACATGACGTCATCACAGCGCGACGAAAACAGCACGCTGTGAGCGGTAAACTTAAAATTAACGCGTAAATCTAAACCTAATCCCCCAAAATCTAACCCTAACCCTAACCCTAAACCTAAGCCTAACCCTTAACCTAACCCTAAACCTAACCCTAACGCTTAACGTAACGCTAAACCTAACCCTAACCCTTAACCTAACGCTAAACCTAACGCTAACCCTTAACCTAACCCTAAGCCTAACCCTAACGCTTAACGTAACGCTAAACCTAACCCTAACCCTTAACCTAACCCTAACCCTAACCCTAAACCTAACCCTTACCTTTATGTGAATCGGCTTGCTTTAAAAGCGCTTTTTAAAGCGCCCTTTTTTCTCCGCGGTCGTATTTGTCGCGCTGCTGATGACGTCAGGTACGCGCTTTAATTGGGCGCGCTTTAGTGGACTGCGGTTTTGACGGGTCACGCCTCCCACTTACCTACTACAAAACTGCATCCTATATTCCATATTTTCTGGAAGTTCTTCCAAGTTCTTATTGAACTCATGTCATGGATTGCAATGACCTCAAGGACGATAAGGAAAATGAAGTGACTGCTTTCCATGGGCTACAGCATTTACTACTTCAATCACTCTTTGTCTATCTGCTCTTAGATGTATTTGGGACATCAAAGTCCAGAGTTTCTTGAGCTTTTTCTGGAGTCACATTAGTGGAAGAATCAGGGGGACGTGTTCTCCTTACAGATGGATCAAGGACAGTGATGGCTAAGGAGACCCTATATCATTTCAGACAAATGATTGTCCAATCTCTTCTTAAGTTTCCATCCATTGCTTCTTGTCCTGCCTTCAGGTGCTTTGGAGAATAGTTTGTGTTCTGTCCCCCCTCCTTCGCTCGTTCAAAGACGACAGGCAGACAGACTTAAAAGGAAATAACTTTATCAGTCCTGGCTTCTGCTGGCTGCGAGCCCAAAATTAAACATAAATAAGGTCTCTGGCAAGAAGATAACAGAATGAAAAACAAAGATCTCTTACGGCCAAACCAGGTGTACGGAAAGAAAGCAAATCACTTATCCAAGTGCCTTTCACAAACAAACCACGACCGATGAACGATGAACGTTGACTTCTGCCACCAGGGCGTGGCAGCATCAGTCCTTTTATCTCCAGAAGACCACACTAATGAGCCCCAGCTGCGTTGTTATTCCTGCATCCCGACTCAACTCACAGCAAACTTCTGCTGAGTCACAAAAGCTTGACTCCCTCTTCTTTGTGGCAGCCCCTCAAATATTGGGTTGATGATCCCTGCTTCCAAAGCTGGATGCGTTTCCACCACAATTTTTGGCATTTCCCCCAAACAAATCCAACCCTCCCAATGTTTCCATTTTTTTTTTTTGCACAAAGGACAGTCCATTTCATGCTTTGTATAACTCTGAAGCATGGGTTGTGTAGTTCTGAGGATGAGCTTAGAACCATTGGGCCAATGATGACATATTCTATAGTGGGGACATTTTGAGAATTTTGAATTTGCAAACAAATTGCATTTCGAAGTGAGCAATTGCTTTAAATGGTGATGGTGATGTAGAGATGAATAAAGCGTTCTCTGACAGAGAGATATGCATTACTCAACAAAACTTTGGTGGAAATCACCAGAAATAACAGAAAAAAGAGGCACTCCTGTCTTCCTCATTTTATTGCTCTTTTTATCGAAAATCAAGAGATTCTTTTACTATTTTTAGGGTGGGTGGCATTTCCTCTCCCTTCCCATCTAATATGCTATTTTGAAATTCTGCATATTTCTGCAGATCTGGGTTTTGTCTTTTCATCGGTAGAATTAAAGCAATTGCTTCAACTACGGAGGGGCTCAGTAGTTGAAGCAAAATCCATTACTATAATTTGTTTCACTTCCTCATATGCTCCAGCAGGCCTGTCAAAATCCATTTCTCTGTGGCTAAGAGGAGTTGAAGGCAGTTTTAGCTGTTTTTTGTAAGCCGAACATCTCACTAGGTTAAATCAAACTGCCTTCTTATATACCTAATATAATACAATAATAATATAATGCAATGATAATATAATACAATGCAATGCAATGCAATGCAATGCAATGCAATGCAATACAATACAATACAATACAATATAATATACCATATCATCTGACTAATAGATTAGATAAGATCTCACCTCCATCCTGTTTCACATTAATCCTTTTATCTAGTTTGTTGTTAATATTAATGTTTTAATTTTAATGCTTCATGTTTTAATATTTTTAACTTAAGCCACCCAGTTGCTTGATAGCAAGATGAAAAAGAAATATATTTAATAAATACTACTACTACTACTACTACTACTACTACTACTACTACTACTACTACAACAACAACAACAACAACAACAACAACAACAACAACATACGTTTTATGGAGTTGTGATGGCTCAATGGTTAAAGATGCTGAGCTGGTCAGCTGGAAAGCCGACAGCCTGGGTTGGAGACCCAAGGGCCGCACAGTGGGGTGAGCTCCCGTTCCTTGCCCTAGCTCCTTCCCACCGAGCAGTTGGAAAGCATGCCAATGCAAACAGATAAATAGGTACCACTTTGGGGGGGGGGGTAACAGCGATCCAGGTTCACCTAACATGGTAATCCCAACTAAAGTCAGGAAAGGATTGCACTTGTCCCCATTTTATGACATTTCCTGCCACGGTTGTTAAGTGGATGGTTGCAGTTAAGCTAATAACCTGAGATAGTTAAGTGAATCTGGCTACCCGCCTTGAATTTGCTTGTCAGAAGGTCGCAAAAAGGGACCATATTCCGCCAGGATGCCGCCACCATCATAAATACGAACCCATTGCGAAGGATCCAAAGTTTGGTCACATGAGGATGCCGCAATGGTCGTAAGTGTGAAAAAATGGCCATAAGTCACATTTTCAGTGATGTGGTCACTAAGTGAACTGCTGTAAGTCGAGGACTACCCTCAGGGGTGGTATTCACTTACTTCCCCTACCAGTTCGCAAATGTGAGTGCACGCCCCCCCCATTGACGTGTGCACTCAACTTTCTGCGCATGTGCTTTGAATGTGCGCATGGCTTGCACTCATGCACATTTATTTATTTATTTATTTATTTATTTATTTATTTATTTATTTATTTATTTATTTATTTATTAGACTTATATACTGCTTCATAGGGCTTTCAGCCCTCTCCAAGCAGTTTACAATTTTTTTTTAGCAAATTGAGTCAGCAACTTGCCCCCACAGTCCGGGTCCTCATTTCACCCACCTCGGAAGGATGGAAGGTTGAGTCGACCTTGAGCCGGTGAGATTTGAACCGCTGAAGTGCAGATCACAGTCAGCTAAAGTGGCCTGCAGTACTGCACCCTAACCACTGCGCCACCTCGGCTCCTCCACATGGCTTGAAAACACATCTAAATAGGATGGCATATAGTCTGGGCCTCACAATTTCCACTACTGGTTCATGTGAATCGGCTGAAAAGCACCTCTGATTACCACGGCTCTCCCCTTCCAATGTATTTTCAGCTCCTTGAAAACTTCTGTTTAAGAGACTTTGTTCGTGTTTAACAAGCCTCAAATCCTTTCCTTTGGTTTTACGGCAAGAGAAAGAATGCGGCAGTGCCAGCTTTGGCTCTGGAAATTGCGTGGATAAACGTCCCAGCTGCACACATTTGGATGAACCCTGTCAGTTAAGGTAAAGGTTCCCCTGGCACATATGTGCTAGTCGTTCCTGACTCTAGGGGGCGGTGCTCATCTCCGTTTCCAAGCCGAAGAACCAACGCTGTCCATAGACGTCTCCGTGGTCATGTGGCCGGCATGACTCAACGCCGAAGGTGCATGGAACGCTGTTCCCTTCCCACCAAAGGGGGTCCCTATTTTTCTACTTGCATTTTTTACATGCTTTCGAATGGCTAGGTTGGCAGAAGCTGGGGACAAGTCACGGGAGCTCCCTCCGTTAAACGGTGCTAGGGATTCGAACCACCAAACTGCCGACCCTTCTGATCAACAGGCTCAGCGTCTTAGCCCCTGAGCCACTGGGTCCCTCAGTTACAATGACGCAGTTCAAATTTTCAGCAGCAATTCAACCGCCCTTAATAAGCAGTCTGTGTTTTCGTCTGGAGGATAAGAATTGGCAACTTTAAAACTGGCACCGAGCAAAATATGTAAAGATGACTTTGGCTGGCTATTAAATGTTTAATCTTTTATTTGGCTTCATTCCCAAGTCAGTTTGTTGTTCAAGTAACTTTTACTTTTGGACAGCAAAACAGGAAGCAAGTAGATTTAGTTTCCCGCAAAGCATTCCTTCTGTTCTCTCTCTCTCTCCCCCCTACTTCCAGAAAACCATTTTTATTTCTTAAATCCATCTCTTTTTTTCAGGAAGTGGTGGTTTGAGGCCGCTGTTAAAAATGCTTCCTCAGCTTCGGGCAACCTAAGAGTATTTCCTATATTCAGGATTTCCAGATCTGCTGCTTTGAACAAAGCACCAGTCAGCCGTCATGAAGATTTCGCTGATCACCTTCCTTCCTCTTGCCCTATTTATTACCAAAGGTAAGTAGGCAACAGGGACAAATGTTTTGAAGCGAACGGCTTCCATGCCTTCGCTGCTTTTGGAAATTTGTAGCATATTTTTTTCCAAGAGAATTTGTGGCGCGCAGACAAGGCTGTAGACTCTCAAAGAAAGGAATAATTCTATTTTGCATACAGAAAGGGAGGTGTTTTGGCGGAGCTGATGAAATCTCTAGGCTAGTGTTTTTTCAAACTTTCAACTTTTAAGGTGTGAAGACTTCATCTATCAGAATCCCCCAAAACAGACCCCAGTGAGATTCTGGGCAGGATCTGTAAATAGTAGTACCATCTTCTACAGGATCAGAATACCATTGCAGACTGTTTTGAAATATAGAATAGAACAGAATAGAGTAGATTAGAGTAGAATAGAGTAGATTAGAGTAGAATAGAGTAGATTAGAGTAGAATAGAGTAGATTAGAGTAGAATAGAGTAGAGTAGAGTAGAGTAGAGTAGAGTAGAGTAGAGTAGAGTAGAATAAAATAGGAATAAAATAGAATAGAATAGAATAGTTGGAAGGAACCTTGGAGGTCTTCTAGTCCAACCCGGTATATAAGTCTAACTGCTATTGCTATTAACCCCCTGCCTAGTCAGGAAGCCCTACACCATTTCAGTCAAATGGTTATCCAACATCTTCTTAAAAACTTCCAGTGTTGGAGCATATAGATTGGGGAAATCTAGTTTTGTGGCTTTTATAATCCTCCGTTGGTAAATGGATTTCAGTGTCTGGATGCAAAGAACTGAATCGATGTGAAAAAATTAAAATCTGAAAATTTAATTTTAAAGTTAAAATTTTTTTTAAAAATCCCCCTCTTCTGATTTGGGGGATGCAAAAGTTGGAAATGTGAACATGATCAAAATTTAGCAAAAATTCTTGGCTGGAGTTAACTGGAGTTAAAACGAACCAAGGCATCTACTATAGAGGTTGAGGAGATTAATTCTCTCTCTCCCCCACCCCGTCTCCTCCCCACCTCTCCCTCCCTGTCCCCCTGTTCCCCCTCTCTCCCTCTGCTCCCTCTCCCTCTACTCTCCCCCCCCCCTGCCATCCTCTCTCTCTCCCCCCCTTCTCTCTCACACACGTATGTTCCTACATGTAGAGGGATGGAGGAACTTTGGAGCTAGCCAAAAATGCAAGCATAAGAAACTTTTTCCTTTTTTCTCAATTCCAGTGTTCTTAACCACCGCTCCAAACTCATATGTTATAGTTTAACTTTTTTTTTGGTAATTTTAATTTCTTCCTATATTTATAATTGCTTGGATATTTGGGTATTTTATCTCTCAGTAAGTCGCTGAGATTCATCTCGAATCATGAGATGGGCAGCAAATGAATTTAATAATAAGAATAATTTAACAGTGCCATATCCAGTCTGAATATTTGGCTGATGGTGTGATGTAATGGGAGAATATTAGGTAGTACCTAATATTGTCTTGGGTGCAATCCAAAAAACATCTGGCGCACCACCCGAACCCCACTTGCATTGATAAAACCACCATCGATCAATAGCAAAAAGCAGCTGGCATCCTGTGAGGATACCTTTAACATCATCAAACAACAACATCTGCCTATCCCAGGTCATTGGGAAGGATGAAGATGGATAAAAATGGCATATCCAGTCTGAACATCTGGCTGACTATGAACCATAATAATAATAATACTCAATGAACCACCTTTAATAGTTCAAGTTCACATATTTATTTTATTTGCATCCTGAAAACTGTTTGGAAGTTTAGGTAATATTGTCCCTCTGGGTATCTAGAAGGCTGACAGCACAGTGGTTAGAAGGCAAGCAAATTCTGCCCACAGTCTGGAGTTCAATCCTGATGGGGCTGAAGGTTGACTCAGCCTTCCATCCTTCTGAGGTCAGTAAAATGAGGACCCAGATGGTTGGGGGCAATGCGCTGACATTGTAAACAGCCCAGAAAGTGCTATAAAGCACAATGGAACAGTTTATAAATAATTGCTCTATTTTAGTGCACCACTCCCTTAAATTAGCTTCATAGAGCTAGCCTACAGTTTAAGGGATTTAGAAGATGTACATCTGGAAGGTTATTGATGAAATCTTGCTGTGACCTTGGTCTTAAACTGGGCAGAGAGGGGAAAAAAAGAAAGTTTCCAATTTGCCGTTCTTTTGTTGTTGTTGATGTTGTAGGATTATCTCTGGAATGTGAAGAATGCTTTGGACTAGGAGGTTGTTTTGGGAATATGGTGGCATGTGATTTTGGGAAAGACACATGCAGTGTTACCAATTTGGTCCTCCCAACGGGTAAGTTTAAGAAGATGTGTCTCCTACAGGCCCCAAGGAGGTTGCTTTTATTTCATCATTATTCTGCCTTTATTATTTTATAAATAACTTGGGGCAGCGAAAATACCCAATACTCCTTCTGACTGACTCGTATTTCCTCACACTGTGGCCTGGGAGGGAATGATTGGCTTTCATGACTAAAGTGGGATTAGAACTCACCATCTCCTGGTGATTGGCCTGAAGATGCCTAGCTGGCTTTCATGGCTAAAGCAGGACTAGGACCAGGGGTAGGTTCCTACCGGTTTGGACAGGTTCAGCCGAGTAGATAGTAACTCAGCCGGCCACACCCCCAAACCGGTTCTATCAGCAGCGCCACAGGGGGTGTCATCTTGTTTTTGCGCAGAAGCAATTTTTTTACTACTGTGCATGTGCATGTAGCACGCATCAAGCGCCGATGTGGGCAAAGCATGTCCTTGAGCAAACTGGCAGTAACAGAAGCCAGAACCCACCCCTGACTAGAACTCACCTTCTCCTGGTGATTGGCCCAAAGTCACCCAGCCATCTTTCATGGCTAAAGTGGGACTAGAACTCCCGGTCTCCCAGTTTTTGGCATGGTGCCTTAATCCCTAGACCATCCGTAGTATACGTGAAGAATGAGACTGCCAAAAAGTAGGCACACATTACCTCAATTAAAAAATACTTAAGATTTGGGTTTTTTAATGGCTAAGGTCCCAAGTGTTCCTCAACCTACTCACTTTGGATTGAGTTCTGAAGGGAGGAATCTTTGGTGGAAGGACTAAGTTCTCCTCACTGGGAGAAACCCAACTGGAGCCATGCAACAAAGGGGTGTCAAACTCGATTTTATTGAGGGCCGCATCAGGGTTGTGTTTGACCTTGGGCGGGGGGGGGGGATGAGGGATGTGTGACAAGGGTGAGCATGGCCAGTTCGACGTCACTCATGTCAAGGGTGCCTGTGGTGACCTGAGTTCTGTGCCAGTGAAAATGGGCTACCTTCTGTTCTCAAACATGCTTCCTACTGACCCTGCAAACAACCATCATGGTTTCTTTGGGTGGTAAAGCTGTTTCTCCCTCTTCATTTCCCACAGGGCTATCCCTGACTATAAAAACCTGTGTCTCATCCGAGGTCTGTGACAAAGGCATTCAAGTCATTAACTTGGGCCAGCTAGGAAAAGCTGTTGGCCACTTAAGATGCTGCAAAGGAGATGACTGTGGAGTTACAGTCCGTCCAGGTAGGTCAGGCTGTGGTTCTTCTCACTCAGGTTTCCCCGTCTTGTTCTCTGCTTCAGGTGTTCTGGGAACTGCACTTCAAACAGTCACTAAGCGAAGTGCTGTTTGTCAAGGACTGCCAGTATCTTGTCATGAATATTCTTAATAAGTGTTACTATTATCTGTCTGTCTGTCTGTCTGTCTGTCTGTCTGTCTGTCTGTCTGTCTGTCTGTCTCTATCTATCTATCTATCTATCTATCTATCTATCTATCTATCTATCTATCTATCTATCTATCTAATCTACATCTATCTATCTATCTATCTAATCTACATCTATCTATCTATCTATCATCTATTTATCTACTGTATCTATCTATCTATCTATCTATCTATCATCTATCTATCTATCATCTATCTATCATCTATTTATCTACTGTATCTATCTATCTATCTATCTATCTATCTATCTATCTATCTATCTATCTACTGTATCTCTATCAATCAATCTAATCTATATCTATATCTATCTATATCTATCTATCTATCTATCTATCTATCTAATCTATCTATCTATCTATCTATCTATCTATCTATCTATCTATCTATCTCTATCTCTATGTCTGTCTGTCTGTCTGTCTGTCTGTCTGTCTGTCTGTCTCTCTCTCTCTCTCTGTCTGTCTGTCTATCTATCTATCTATCTATCTATCTATCTATCTAATCTATCTATCTATCTATCTATCTATCTATCTATCTATCTATCTATCTATCTATCTATCTCTATCTCTATGTCTGTCTGTCTGTCTGTCTGTCTGTCTGTCTGTCTGTCTCTCTCTCTCTCTGTCTGTCTGTCTATCTATCTATCTATCTATCTATCTATCTATCTATCTATCTATCTATCTCTGTCTGTCTATCTATCTATCTATCTCTATCTATCTCTATATCTATCTATCTATCTATCTATCTATCTATCTATCTATCTATCTATCTATCTATCTATCTATCTATCTATCTATCTATCTATCGCTGTGTGTGTGTGTGTGTGTTTGTGTGTGTGTTTCAGCATAACTCTGGAACACCTCGAGCAATTTCAACCCAACTTGGTACACAGATTACTTATTCTCTGGGGAAAAAATACCGTGGGGTTTTTGCAGTATTCTTCCCCTGCCATGCCCACAAAGCCACGTCCACAAAGCCACACCCACAGAACTGGTAGAAAATTGTTTTGAATCCTGCCACTGCCTAAAGCCCTTTTCATTGGGAAGATATTTGTATCTCATCCCACGTCTGATGGTTCTACTTTTTCTATAGAATTGCCCAAGAAGGCCCCAGCCAATGGGAAGCAGTGCCCAGCATGCTTTGCACTGGGAAAAACATGTTTCGAAGAAGTTACGAATTGCACTGGAGATGAACTGTACTGTGCCGAAGGACTTCTGGGTAATTAATTATCTACTTAGGTCAACCTTCCGCAAATTACGTTAGCCTGATTTTGGATGACAACGTCCCTCGATCAAGAGGAACGGATCCCCAGCTCAAGATTTCCAAAGGAAGTCTCCATGAGGAAGGCTGTCTTAGAAGCCTCCAGGTTGAGTTCATACATTGGCCAAAGCCTTGGTTGGTTGGTTGTGGGCGGGTGGTGGTGGTTCCTGCTGGCATTACTACCGGTTCGGTGCCTGAACAATTTTGGAGAACCGGAAAATAGGCTGGCCCCACCCTCACTTCCTCCCAGCCTCCCAGCTGATCTTCTTTTGTTGCCCTGAACAGGAGAAGGGAGCTGGAAAGCAGGTTAGTGGGGTGGGGAGGGAATGGGGATTTTGCAGTAGCCTTCCCCTGCCATGCCCAACACACCACGCCACGCCCACCAAGCCACACCCACCACACCACGCCCACCAAGCCATGCCCACCATGCCACGCCCACCAAGCCATGCCCACATAACTGGTAGTAAAAAAAATTGAATCCCACCACTGCACTCATCCCTTTCATTTTCTCTACAGATATAAGTCTTCTGGAGGTCAGCTTGAAGGGATGTGCAAACAGAGCTCTCTGTGATAGTCTGGTTGGATATGAAGCCATGGCTCCTGTAAACAGTGGACATCATGCTATGCAATGCACACCAGGCTCTTCAATCTACCAACAGGAAGTCTCAACCGTTGGCCAATGGAATGACCTAACTCAAGGGAACTCTGGGGGTGTTAATAATTCCATACCCAGATGGTTTGGGCTCATCATCACAATTCTTTCTGGCATCCTTCTGGGGAAACTCCTGGGTTGATTTTTTGCCAAGTGTAAAGATTTCATCATAGGAGAAAAATCGAGCTGGCCTATGGTATTCCAAAATCTGGAGTCGGGTAGCATTTTTTCAGCTAAGAATGTTTATTAAAAGCAATACTTTTTTTTTTTGGTGAGCTGCAGCTGACATCCGAAATAGGCTTCATTAGATGCTTTAAACCATCAGGTCACCATCCAGTGATCCAGCTGGCTTCCAACTTCTGTCTCTTCTATAATCATAGATTTTTTTTAAAAAAAAAAAAACCAGGAAAGTTTCATTACTCAGAGGCTCACAGCACTTGAGTTAATGCTTTTGATATCCAGGAGTGTCCCTCTAACAATAGAAGGGCGGGCTAATGTCCTTTAATGTTATCACTAACGGTGATGGTGAGAATCAATGCTCAATTGTGGTTCTCAATCACTATCAGATCGATGTACAGTCTTTAATTCCTTTCAGCAGTAACCAAGGCAGAGTTACTTCTTTGTGGTTCTAGAAACAAATTCAAAGATTACGAATAGAACAGAACAGAGCAGGATTCCTTATTGGCCAAGTGTGATTGGACATACAAGGAATTTGTCTTCGTTGCATAAGCCCTCATTGTACGTAAAGCTGTAAGCGATAAATCATGATCACAGTCATCTTAAAAAATACATTCATCATAAATCATAAGCTTTTGATCAGGAGCACTTATATTAGGAAGAAAGAAGGTAGTCATCACAAAAGAACTCCATCTAAAGGACTGTCAGGTAAAGCCTCTTTATACAATTTATTCCATTGCCAAAATTGCCAGCGCCATTTTTTAAAGGTCCTCCAATGAAAAAGAAGAAAAACAGGGATGAAAGCTTCATTTTTCTGGAAAACTCTACCTGCTTGTAATTTTGAAAACCAACAACCCAGTGCTGGGATTCAGCCGGTTCAGGCTGATTCAGGTGAACTGGTTATTAAATTTCTGACTGGCCCCAACCCTTCCTGCCTCGCCCCTTCCAGGACTCCTCTCCCACCCCGTTTTGGCTCCCAGGTGACAGCATTTGCCTAAGAATAAACATAGAGTCTGTTTCCTAGCTAAAAACATTGAATTGAATTGAATTTATTGCATTTATATGCCACCCTTTTCCCCGAAGGGGACTCAGGGCGGCTCACAATCCAAGTCAGGGAAGGGGGTACAGATAAGGGATATATGTTTTTTCATTTCTCATCCAGGGAAATGTAATATTCTGCCTTTTTAATATTTCCTAAAATATTTCACTTTCCTAGGAAAGGAGTGGGTGCTAACTTCCTACAGGAGCTTCCTCGAATCAGGAAGGGATTATGAAGTGAACTTCATAAGCCGGCATATTGGTGGAAAATATCTTTTCTCTCTCTCTCTCATACCCAGCAGTTTATATATAACTTAATATCTGTTAGGGGTATCTCCGTTGGGAGACAGAAAGTAGCACAGTGGAATGTACAGCTAGAGAGAAGGAACGTTGCTAGTAGAAGAAACACACGAACAGAGTCTCAGACACTGCTAGTAAAAACAAGTAGCTTTACTACTAACAATAGCTTCACAAGCAGTGATAGTAGATATTTGTCCAAACACAATTCAAAGAACAAGCAATTGCTTACAGTCGTAGTTCACATTCCAGTCATCAAGCAAGCAAGTAGTTATCAAGCATAGGACAAGCAGAGAGAGAGAGAGAGAGAGAGAGTGAACTTTCCTGACTCCCTCTTATTGCAAAGTAATTACAGCTGACTGTAAAGTCAATTACAGCTGATAAGTACATTCACCCATTTAAAGCAACATCGACCATTTGTTATTGTATATCAGTGGTTCCCAAACTTGGCAACTTTAAGACTTGTGGACTTCAACTCCCAGAATTCTCCAGCCAGCAGCAATTCTGGGAGTTGAAGTCCACAAGTCTTAAAGTTGCCAAGTTTGGGAACCACTGTTGTATATGAATCTATATTGCCTACCCAACACTAGGAGTATACTCTCAACAATATCCAAAAAACATTTTGAGGTCAGTGAGTCGGCCAAAGTAAGCAGACAGGAAACATCTGTTTCCTGCAAAGTTGGCCTGCAGGATGGATTGGAGGCCTGGCATTTTCTCTCCAGCCTCTCCTCCCGCCCCACGGCCAATGCATAGACTTGTCGTTCACACAAATAGCTTAGCACTCAACTCAACGGCCTGAGCACAAACTGGGCTTAATGCACACAGGGGCAAATACAGATGCTAGGTCTTGAGCTAACCTGACCAAGTTTGTTATTTGAGCACAAGTTGCAGTGGGAAGAACGATCTGGAGCAATGTTTCTCAACCTTGGCAACTTGAAGATGTCTGGACTTCAACTCCCAGAATTCCCCAGCCAGCAAACGCTGGCTGGGGAATTCTGGGAGTTGAAGTCTGGACATCTTCAAGTTGCCAAGGTTGAGAAACACTGATCTGGAGGATGAATTATCAACAGGACAACAACCAGATAATAGAAAATTTGAGTCCAGGAGAGAGCTGTCATTTGGGAAAGATTCTCAGATAGGACCATGCCTAGTTTTTGCAAAGATAAAAGGAGGGAGGGGAAAGTGTGTTTAGACTGGCAGAATTGATGTCAACCCTAGGGGTAGACTAGACTTGGAAATCAAAAATTACAAAGGCTTTTACAAATTACAATTTACAAATTACAAATTACTTTTATTATGAGGTTAGAGCAGGGATGGGATTCAGCTGGTTCACACTGTCTGAATCCCACCGGCATGTTAACTTTTACATCTGGTTCGCCAAAGAGAGGTAAGAGATACCTTTGGACTTGCAAGCTTCTATTACTGTAACCTTACAATAAAAATTGTGCAGTGTTGGTTCTTTTTATCTGGACTAATTTGAAGTGCTGGTACATACCATGGCATGATATGGCCAAGAGGTGGCACTATAGCACTGATACCATTACTTCCTTTCCACTCATCAGGAAGGCAGATAACAGAGTTGGAAGGGACCTTGGAGGTCTTCTAATCCAACCCCTTGTTCAAGCAGGAAACCCTACACTATTTCAGACAAATGGCTATCCAACATCTTCTCTCTTTTTTTTTGCAATCTGTTTTTTTATTTTTAAACTTTAAAAAACAATATTAAAAAAAGGATCTCATCCATTACATACACTTGTAACACTTGGTTACAAGTCTTTTTGCATCCATATTCTCAGTTACATTTGCAATCACAATTTTTTCATCTAATATAACTAAATACCTCATTTTCATTGTACAATGTATATTCAATTACAATTAATATTTTTCCAATAAACCTAATTCCCTTACATTCTTGATTGTCTGTTTAATAACAACATACCTTTATATAATCACATATCCTGATATGAAAAAGATTTACCAACCATTTATATTTGTAGATCGCTGTTTTCAATTGTGTATAATCCTACCAATCAACTATCGAGTATGCTTATATTCATTATTGTCCTTCTTCATCATATATTCAAACAAAGATATTATTTCAGACAAATGGCTATCCAACATCTTCTTAAAGACTTCCAGTGTTGGAGCATTCACAACTTCTGGAGGCAAGTTGTTCCACGGATTAATTGTTCTCACTGTCAGGAAATTTCTCCTTAGTTCTAAGTTGCTTCTCTCCTTGATTAGTTTCCACCCATCGCTTCTTGTCCTATCCTCAGATGCACTGGAGCAACCCACTACAGGCGTATGTCGTTGCAACCCACCACTGACCCAGATGGACATTTCTTCCAACACAACCTTCTGGCAAGCCAAGTCTGTGGGGAAACCAGATTCCCTTAGTAACAACCGTGTTACTAATTGAACAACTGCCGTGGTTCACTTCACAACGGTGGCAGGAAAAGTCGTAAAATGGGGCAAAACTCACTTAACAAATTTCTCGCTTGGCCACAAAAAATTTTTTTTGGGGGGGTGGGGCGTTGTGGTCGTAAGTTAAGAACTACCTGTAGTGCACATACATTCCCTGAAAACAGGAAGGCCAAGCATGCAGAGTCCTCAAATGTCTGAAAAACTGGGCACGTACCAATATGGACTCCCTTCAGTCGAAGAGGGCATCGACCTCTCTTAAAAGGTTTACAAACGTTTGCCCAGCTATTGCAAAAGAGCAACTAGATCAGACAAGAAGAGAAGTGTACCCTTAGCCTGTATGCAACTTCAGGGTTGCATAATAATATTTATATAAGAAGGGGAGGGGGAAGAACAGTGACTATTCCTGCAATGATATTGCTGCTCCATACTACAGGTAGTCCTCCTCGGCTTCCGATGGCAATCGAGGCCAAAATTTCTGTTGCTAAGCAAGACACTTCTTCTGCCCTGTTTTACGACCTTTCTTGCCAAAGCTTTTCTAGCTTTTTCTTAAAAACCCCCAGCAATGGAGCACCCACAACTTCTGGAGGCAAGTTGTTCCACTGGTTAATTGTTCTGTCAGGAAATTTCTCCTTAGTTCTAGGTTGCTTCTCTCCTTGATTAGTTTCCACCCGTTGCTTCTCGTCCTGCCTTCAGGGGCTTTGGAGAATAGCTTGACTGCCTCTTCTTTGGGGCAGCCCCTGAGATACTGGAAGACTGCTATCATGTCTCCCCTAGTCCTTCTTTTCATCAGACTAGACATACCCAGTTCCTGCAACCATTCTTCCTATGTTTTATCCTCCAGTCCCCTAATCATCTTCATTGCTCTTCTCTGCACTCTTTCTAGAGTCTCAACATCTTTTTGTATATCGTGGCAACCAAAACTGAATGCAGTATTCCAAGTGTGGCCTTACCAAAGCATTATAAAGCCCCTCAAATATCGGAAGACTGCTATCATGTCTCCCCTAGTCCTTCCTTTCATTAAACTAGACAAACCCAGTTCCTGCAACTGTTCTTCATATGTTTTGCAACCATTCTTCATCTGAAATCAATATTGACCACCTGATGAATTTTTAATCTCAAATAATACTATCATGCCTGTAGCCAGGCTGATCCAGCAGGCTACAGAAAGTTGGCTCCAGGATCAGAACAGGTCAAGCCCTTCTGGGCGATTGCCTCAGGTTATCCTTGAAAAGGACAGTGGACTGGCCAAAGATTTACCTTTAAAAAAAAAATCTCTATCTGGGTGGAAAGTAAATATATCCCAGAGGGATAATGGGCGGCTGAGAGGTGGTTCCAAAAACATAGTCTCCTAGCTCTGCTACAAAAAGGAAAGACAAAAGGAGAAAGAGTTGTGCCCATTGACCTGTGGCATCTGGTAGCCTTTGAGAAAAAATACTGGCTGCAGCTTCTAGAAGCTCTAAGTAAGTGCCTACTTCCTTCTTAAGGGTTGAGGACCCTTCTACAAAGACTTGGATTCCTTTTACCTTACTTCAAGGTGGGCTGTTTCTGACCTTGGTTGAAGGACTTGGATAGCCTTTGTTTGTTGGGCAGATAGTAAGAATGGAGTTTATTCTATGTTGCTACCCAAATATTAACCTTGAAAGACGGGGAAATTTATGTATGGTTATGTTTGTGAGATGGAGATGATGCGAGTCCCCATCCAGTGTTTCAAATGATCTGGGAGCTCAACGGAAGGCAGGAAAACAGAATGAAAGGGTTGGAAGGGGCTTTGGAGGTCTTCTAGTCCAACCCTCTGCTCAAGCAGGAAACTATCATTGTCTAATCCAGTGGTTCCCAACATGGGGCCCACACCCCACAGGGGGGGCAATGTGATCTTTAATGGGGCAATTTGAATCCTGTTGAAACCAAGTTAATGGCCTTTTAGGCTTTCTCTGTGTGAATAGAGTTCACTTTTTGAGTAAAGTAAGAATTATATGTCACCGGTGTGTGTGTGTGTCAGGATTTTAGACATGATGAGGTTGGGCATGGCCAAAAAATGGTTGGGAACCACTGGTCTAATCTCTTCTTTAAAAGATGGAGCACCCACAACTTCTGAAGGCAAGTCATTCTACTGATTAATTGTTATAACCATCAGGAAATTTCTCCTTAGTTCTAGGTTGCTTCTCTCCTTGATTAGTTTTCATCCCTTGGTTCTTATCCTGCCTTGATGTGCTCCGGAGAATAGCTTGACTCCCTCTTCTTTGCGGCAGCCCATCAAATATTGGGAGACTGCTATCATGTCAGCCCTAGTCCTTCTTTTCATTAAACTAGACGTATCCATTTCCAGCAACTGTTCTTTGTATGTTTTAGCCTCCAGTCCCCTAATCATTTTTGTTGCTCTTCTCTGCACATCTTTTTTATATTGTGGTGACCAAAACTGGTTGCCTAGTATTCCAAGTGTGGTTTTACCAACCCAGTCCTTCTTTTCATTACACTAGACACACGTAACGTTTACCAAAACAACCAGTGTCAACCAAGACAAGTCCTATAGATCGCAATAAGGATTTTTTTATATGAAGTAACTTTCTTGGTAATAACTAAGCCATTGACTTTGGTGGCCATACAGGCAATGGAGAAAAATGCAGTTATTACCAGTGATGAAAGAATTGTCGGCTGGATGATAACTTCCCACACCAGGAGCTAACATAATCCCTTCTGAGAGTGATCTTTCTTTCTAGATTTGTGGTTTTTTCCCCCCCTGTTCTTCCTATTTTTTAAAGCTATTAAAAGGAGGGCGGATTCTTGAAACCTGTATGTTATTGTTATGTGAAAACTGGCATTATGAGAAATTTATTATCTGCATTGTGTTCCAGGTCCTGTTTCTTTCTGCCTTCCCTTCCAGGTATTTCAAATCCAGATTGCCCTGGGCATCAATCACCTTGTTCTCCACCATGAAGTCCTTCTTATTCTGCTGCCTCTTTGGCACTTTCTTAGCTACAGGTGAGAAGACATTGGGAGCAATTCAAGAACCTTGCCTTGGATAGTAGGACTCCAGGCAGTCACAGGTGTCCACAGAAGGGGCTCAAAAATGTCAAGATGGTGCCCACCATCATGTGACTGAAACCTCAGCCATTATTATTATCATTATCATTGTCATTATCATTATCATTATTATTATTTACTTTAATCATTAAACATGAAACTCAGCCAACTGAACATTCAAAAAGGCATCACAAACATCATTGACTGGTGCTAATGGTTGATACGGATTGCTGCCAGCATCCTAGGTATCAACCAAGGACCTTCTTAACAGATAAGATGTTCTGAGTAGCACAGTTTTTTGCAGTTCTCCTGGTGTTATTGCAGGAAGCTGCAATTTGTGGATGTATCTTGTAAAAATCTTGGACATGGTGCCAAGTGCCCCGATGACAATAGGTATCACTGTTCCACGTTTCATCCATAGCTGTGTAGTTTCGATGGCCAGGTTGTGGTATTTCATGATTTTTTTCTAGTTCTTTTTCTTCAACTCTGGCATCTCTGGGAACAGCGATATTAATAAACTGTACACTTCGGCCCTCTACAACTGTGATATCTGGTGTGTTGTGCTCCAAATGACGATCCGTTTGTATTCGAAAATCCCACAAGATCTTCATCTTCTCATTTTTGATAACTTTTTCCACTTTATGTTCCCATGACTCAGCCATTGTTGTTGTTGTTGTTGTTGTTGTTGTTATACAATTGTATCACAGCGGCCAGTTGTTTCACCAGATTTGGCATTGATTATTAGTCGGGCCCCACCCAGGGGCCTAGGACATCGTAACGTATTTTCGTAATATGCGTGCAGATCCAAGCAGTGCAGCTTTTTGCATTTGACTGATGGTGATTTTGTCAATTTTTAATTATCATCATCATCATCATCATCATCATCATCATCATCATCATCATTTGGTTAATCCTTGGTGGGATTCACAGCCTTTGGGGCTGGTTAGTAGCTCAACAGCTCAAGTCCTAACCAAGGACCTAGGAACTGTTAAGGTAACATCGGAGGATATAAGCTGTTCCAAGTAGAGCGGTTTTTTGTAGAGTCAGAATGTTCAAGTCAGGTAAATTTAGAATTTTCAAATAGTGAGGTAGTCCTTTAGGTATTATTATTATTATTATACAATTGTATCACAGCGGCCAGTTGTTTCGCCGGATTTGGCATTGGTTACTAGTCGGGCCCCACCCAGGGGCCTAGGACGTCGTAACGTATTTTCGTAATATGCCTGCAGATCCAAGCAGTGCGGCTTTTTGCATTTGACTGATGGTGATTTTGTCAATTTTTAACTGTTTTAAATGTAATTCCAGTGCTTTTGGAATAGCACCCAGTGTGCCAATTACCACTGGAATTATCACTGCTGGTTTGTGCCATAGTCGTTGAATTTCGATTTTTAAGTCCTGGTATCTTGCGATTTTTTCATGTTCCTTCTCGGCGACCCTGCTATCACCTGGTATTGCGATGTCTATGATTGTGACCTTATTTTTCTCAACCAGGGTGATGTCTGGTGTATTATGTGCCAGTATTTTGTCGGTTTGTATACGGAAATCCCACAAGATCTTGACCATCTGATTTTCGGTGACTTTTTCAGGCTGATGTTCCCACCAGTTTGTTGCTGTTTTAATATTAAAATTTTTGCACAAATTCCAATGGATCATTTGTGCTACTGAATTGTGCCGCAATTTATAATCAGTCTGCGCGATTTTTTTACAGCAGCTGAGTATGTGATCAACAGTTTCATCAGCTTCTTTGCAAAGTCTGCATTTGGCATCATCAGAGGATTTTTCGATTTTGGCCTTAATGGCATTTGTGCGGATAGCTTGTTCTTGCGCAGCCAGGAGTAGTGACTCTGTTTCTTTCTTTAATGTACTTGTTGTTAACCATAACCAAGTTTGTTCACTGTCCACTTTATCTTTTATTTTTTCCAGAAATTGACCATGCAGTGCTTTGTTCTGCCAACTCTCCATTCTTGATTTTATCACATCTTTTCTGTATTCTTGTTTTGTCTGTTGGGCCTTCAGTAGATTTTTGTTCTTTACTTCGATTAATAGATGTTCTTGACTTTCTTTTAAATAATCAGCCAGTGCATGTTTTTCTTCTTCAACTGTTTGCTTCACTTGTAATAATCCTCTGCCACCTGATTTTTGGGGCAGATATAGTCTATCAGTATCACCACGTGGATGTAAACTGTAGTGCATTGTCATTAGTTTCCTGGTTTTTCGGTCCAAAAGGTCCAAATCAGCTTGTGTCCAGTTAACTATGCCAGCTGTGTATCTTATAACTGGTATTGCCCAGGTATTTATGGCCTTGATTGTATTTCCACCATTCAATTTAGATTTCAAAATTTTCCTAACTCTGTTGGTGTACTCTCGCCTGACAATAGTTTTTACTTCTCCATGCTTGATGTTATCCAACTGCAGAATGCCTAAGTATTTGTAGGCTTCATTTTCTTTGCATTTAATTAGTTGGCCATTGGGCATTTCAATTCCCTCAGATGCAGTGATTTTGCCCCTTTTTATGGATACAGTGGCGCATTTTTCCATGCCAAACTGCATTGAAATATCGGTGCTGAATACTCGGACTGTATTTGTCAATGATTGGATTTCTATTTCTGACTTGCCATAGAGTTTCAAATCATCCATATATAGTAAATGCGAAATTTTTTCAGCTTTTTTGGCTGTTTGGTAGCCTAATTTCATTTTTTTTAAGATTACTGATAGTGGGATCATTGCGATGATGAAGAGAAGAGGTGAAAGTGAATCACCCTGGAAAATTCCTCGCTTGATATTAACCATTCCGTAGCTCTCATTCCCTACTGCCAACTCAGTTCTCCATTGTTTCATTGCCTTTTCAGTAAAGGATGTAATATTTTTGCTAATGCCAGTTGTTTCTAAGCATTTTATGATCCAACTATGTGGCAGTGAGTCAAATGCCTTTTTGTAATCAATCCAGACCATATTCAAGTTCGTTTTTCTGTTCTTACAATTTTCTAATATCATTTTATCAATTAGAAGCTGATCTTTTGTGCCCCTGCTCCTTCTTTTGTTGCCTTTTTGCTCTACTGGCAAGATGTTGTTTGTTTCCAAATAATCCATCATGTTATCTGCAATAATGCCTGTGAGTAATTTGAAGGTTGTTGGTAAGCATGTTATTGGTCTATAGTTTTCAGGTGTTGTTCCTTTAGTTGGATCTTTCTGAATCAAGTATGTTTTTCCAGTTGTCAACCATTAATCAATTTGGCCCTTTTGTAAAATTTCATTCAGTTGCCTGGCTAATATTGCATGTAAACTGGTCAGATATTTGAGCCAGAAACCATGTAATTGGTCCTTTCCAGGTGATGTCCAATTCTTTACCTTTTTAACTCGATTTTTGATCATCTCAGTTGTTATTTCTAATACTTGCATTTGTTTGTTGCCAATGCTTTTCTCAAAGTCATGTATCCACTTTGCTTCCTTGTTGTAGTCCTTTGCATTTTCCCACAATTCTTTCCAGAATTCAACTGTGGCCTGCTTTTCTGGTTTTTCACTTTTGGTGTCACCATTCACATTAAGACTTTGATAAAAACGCCGTTGGTCTGATCGAAATTGCTGATTTTGTTTATATTGGATGATTTGTGCCTCATATCTTTCAATTTTTCTAGCTGTTGCTGTTATCTGCTGTTTTACAATCTCTACAGCTTCATTGATGTTTCTTGTATCCAATCTATATCTTCTGATTAGCCGATCTATGATTTTGTTGTTTTTAAGCCGTTGCTCATGCATGTTCTTTAAGTTACTAGCATCTGCCCTTAATTTTTTGATTTTTTGTTCTAGACGGATTTTCCACTTTGGCTTTGATGCTTTTTCTGTTGTGTGACTAGGTACTTTAATTTTAATGCCTAGTTCATTAGTGACTATTACAGCTGCGCTGTACATTAACTGGTTTGTTTCCAAGATGGATCCCGGTTCAATTGTTGAAAACACTGCATTAACCATTTTCATGATAGGGGCCAAAATTTTCTTAGGCACAGTTTTTAGTGATGGTAAACGTTGCCTTTCCTCATTAAGCAGAAAATGCTCCATGATCTTATCCTTCAATTCTTTTTGTTTTTGAGTTAGTTCATCAGTTGGTTCAATGATAACTGGTTCTAGTGGTGGTGATGTTATTTCCTCCCCGAGAGCTTCTTCTGGGAGTTCTACTATAGTGTCTTTAGTTGTGTCTTGAATATCAGTTATTTCCGCTTGTGATATTGTTTTTTGGGTTTTGCAATTTGCCTGAATTTCCTCATGTTCAACTTCACTAAACACTTTATTCCGTATAATAAATCGCCTTTGATCTGCTAGTCGTTGTTCACTAACATTTGAATCTGGATATTGTTGTTTCCATAATTCATACATTCACTTTAAATATCCCCTTTTTTCTGGCTCTGAGTTGTAGTAACAGGCCATTATGGCACGGTTTTCATCTGCACTATATTTTTGTCGTTTTGTTGGCTGGTCCACTTGTAGCCCACTTGTCGACGGATGTCCAGGGACCCCAACATCCGCCGCGGCCCTTGTTAACCCGCGCGACGACCGATGCGGTATGGAATTCTTATTCGTTTTTTTCACCATATTGTATGGGTTGGCGGGGGGTTTTTTACGGGACCAGATGCCAACCTGATCCCAACCTTCCTCCTTTCTCATCCGGGCTTGGGACCGGCAACGGCGGAGTTGTTGTTGTTGTTGTTATTATTATTATTATTATTATTATTATTATTATTATTATTATTATTATTATTGCATGTGTTAGAAAAGAAATCTAGAAAGGAGCCATAACTATGCAATCCAAGCTCTGCTTGGAGCTTGGAATGCATAGTTATGGCTAGATCTTTCTAGATTTCTTTTTTAGTTCCCTCAGCCATCTTTGCCTGTAGGAGAAGTACGGGAGCCCCTCAGATGGCAGACCACATTCGTTCATTCGTTTTAATGTAAGCCAGGGCTGTCCACCCTTGGCCACTTGAAGACTTGTGGATTTCAATTCCCGGAATCAATGCTGGCTGGGGAATTCTGGGAGTTGAAGTCCCCCCCCATCTAAAAGTGGTTGAGTTTGGAACCCCCTGTGCTAGGCTACTGAGCCATCCTCCTACATGAGGCAGACATTGGGCTAATCCCATCAGCCAGTTGAGGGGCTTGTCAAAAGGAGCTCTTGACAAGAAAGGCAGATGGACTGGGTTATGATGGCTCGAATCACCATTTGACGTGTGGGGCAGGGCAGGGCAGGGCACTCCCGCAGAAAGCATGCAAAAATAATGTTGTCTCTTCCTCCTCCAGGCATGTGTCTCGAGTGTGAGGTTTGTTCGGGGTTGGGCTCAAAATGTACCGGCTGGACAAGAACCTGTAAAGATTATGAAGACACTTGTGTTACCGTTCAAAGTGAAGTGATGCTAGGTATGAAATGTTAAGAGTCGTGGGATAGACAGGCAGGGGGATTCAGGTAGCCCTCAATACAGGTAGTCCTAAACCAAGGGTCAGCAACCTTAAACACTCAAAGAGCTACAACGGTCCTAATCGGAAGCCCCCACCACCACATTCAATTCTGGAGCCAATGGGAAGTCCGGTTCCCCCACCATAGAGTCTCCTCCTAGTGCCCTTTTTCCTCTACTTGTCCTAACCGAAAGCCCTAGCAATTGTGGAGCTGATTGGAAAACCCGCCCCTTGCCATAGAGTCTCCTCCTAGCGCGGCGTCCTTTTTCCTCTACCTTTTTCCTCTACCTAGCAACTGTGGAGCTGACTGGAAAACCCGCCCCTTGCCATAGAGTCTCCTCCTAGCGCGGCGTCCTTTTTCCTCTACCTTTTTCCTCTACCTAGCAACTGTGGAGCTGACTGGAAACCCCCCCCCCCTTGCCATAGAGTCTCCTCCTAGCGCGGCATCCTTTTTCCTCTACTTGTCCTAACCGAAAGCACTAGCAACTGTGGAGCTGACTAGAAAACCCGCCTCTTGCCATAGAGTCTCCTCCTGGCGCGCTGTGCTTTCCCCCCTCCCAACCAGAAGCTTCTCTCAAAATTGTGGCGACAGGGAGCCACAGCAGAGGGAGGAAATGGCCACATGCGGCTCCAATGCCACGGGTTCCTGGGCCCTGTCCTAAACCATTCCTTCTGTGACCGTTCAAAATTGCCATAGCACTGAAAGGGGTGACTTACGACTGTTTTTCACACTTTATGACTGTTGCAAAGTCCCCGTGGTCAGGTGGTCAGAATTTGGACGCTTGGCTACCGGCCAGTGGCGATGGTCACAGTGTCCCCGGGGTCATCACACGATCCCTTTTTGCGACCTTCTGACAAGCAAAGTCAATGGAGAAGCCAGATTCACTTCACGACCGGGTGACTCACTGAACAACTGCAGTGACCCACTGAACGACTGTGGCAAGAGAGGTTGTAAAATGGGGCAAAGCTCACTCAACAGCTGTCTCATTTATCAATTTGGGGCTCAACTGTGGTCGTAAGTCGAGGATTGCCTGCTATTTCCACCTAGTCCAGCATTTTAACCTACCAAGGATTCCTTGAATCTCAAATAAAATGCCTTTGTTTTTTGTTTCTCCCCTGTGCAGCCTCTGTGTCTCTCACTTTCACTGGAAAAACCTGTGGTGTTTCCGACACTTGTGATCTTGACTACCTGGAGACAACTCTACATGATGAAATAAGAATGAGATTTAAAAAATCCTGCTGTACTGGGAGTGAATGTCAAACTCTGCCACATCCAGGTAGGTAGCTGTAGGAAGCCAATCTCCCCCCAACCCCAGGGGACCAGGGTGAAGGAGCCTGTGGGTTGAACTCTAATCTCTTGCAGAGCTGCCCATTTCTGATTTCAACTTTGTCAGCGCGAAGGGCTAAACCTTAACCCTGTACTTAAAACCTCTCTTGCTAAGGAGTGAAAGAAACGCACTTATGCTGGCTGGGAAATTCTGGGAAGTAAAGTCCCCTTATCCTCAAGCTGCCAAGGTTGAAAAAAAAAACACTGTACTAGTTTTGCTTAGCCAGAGCAGAGCCTATGAACAGAGGCTGAAGATCTGTCTTGAGTTCACCTTCCTGCAGGAGGAGAAGAGAAGAGAGGAGTGGAGTGGAATAGATGAGAGGAGAGGAGAATAGAATGGAATAAGGAAAGAATAGAGGAGAGGAGAGTACAGTACAGTACAGTGGTAGAATAGAATAGAATAGAATAGAATAGAATAGAATAATAGAATAATAGAATGGAATGGAAGGGAAGGGAAGGGAATGGAATGGAATAAGGAAAGAATAGAGGAGTGGAGAGGAGAGTACAGTACAGTACAGTATTAGAATAGAATAATAGAATAGAATAGAATAGAATAGAATAGAATAGAATAGAATAGAATAGAATAGAATAGAATAGAATAGAATGGGATGGGATGGGATGGGATGGGATGGGATGGAAGGGAAGGGAAGGGAAGGGAAGGGAAGGGAATCAAAGGGAATGGAAGGGAAGGGAAGGGA
Source organism: Thamnophis elegans (assembly GCF_009769535.1). Taxonomy (NCBI): domain Eukaryota; kingdom Metazoa; phylum Chordata; class Lepidosauria; order Squamata; family Natricidae; genus Thamnophis; species Thamnophis elegans. The sequence continues at coordinate 7,140,146 of NC_045552.1, forward strand.
ATAAGGAAACAATAGAGAGGAGAGGAGAGGAGAGGAGACTACAGTACAGTACAGTGGTAGAATAGAATAGAATAGAATAATAGAATGGAATGGAAGGGAAGGGAAGGGAAGGGAATAAGGAAAGAAAAGAGGAGTGGAGAGGAGAGTACAGTACAGTACACTACAGTACAATATTAGAATAGAATAATAGAATAGAATAGAATAGAATAGAATAGAATAGGATGGGATGGGATGGGATGGGATGGAAGGGAAGGGAAGGGAAGGGAATCAAAGGGAATGGAAGGGAAGGGAAGGGAATAAGGAAACAATAGAGAGGAGAGGAGAGGAGACTACAGTACAGTGGTAGAATAGAATAGAATAGAATAGAATAATAGAATGGAATGGAATGGAAGGGAAGGGAAGGGAATAAGGAAAGAAAAGAGGAGTGGAGAGGAGAGTACAGTACAGTACACTACAGTACAATATTAGAATAGAATAATAGAATAGAATAGAATAGAATAGAATAGAATAGAATGGAATGGAATGGAATGGGATGGGATGGGATGGGATGGGATGGGATGGGATGGAAGGGAAGGGAAGGGAATCAAAGGGAATGGAAGGGAAGGGAATAAGGAAACAATAGAGAGGAGAAGAGAGGAGACTACAGTACAGTACAGTGGTAGAATAGAATAGAATAGAATAGAATAGAATAGAATAGAATAATAGAATGGAATGGAATGGAAGGGAAGGGAATGGAATGGAATAAGGAAAGAATAGAGGAGTGGAGAGGAGAGTACAGTACAGTACACTACAGTACAATATTAGAATAGAATAATAGAATAGAATAGAATAGAATAGAATAGGATGGGATGGGATGGGATGGAAGGGAAGGGAAGGGAATCAAAGGGAATGGAATGGAAGGGAATAAGGAAACAATAGAGAGGAGAGGAGAGGAGACTACAGTACAGTACAGTGGTAGAATAGAATAGAATAGAATAGAATAGAATAATAGAATGGAATGGAATGGAATGGAAGGGAAGGGAAGGGAAGGGAATAAGGAAAGAAAAGAGGAGTGGAGAGGAGAGTACAGTACAGTACACTACAGTACAATATTAGAATAGAATAATAGAATAGAATAGAATAGAATAGAATAGAATAGAATAGAATAGAATGGGATGGGATGGGATGGGATGGGATGGGATGGGATGGGATGGGATGGAAGGGAAGGGAATCAAAGGGAATGGAAGGGAAGGGAATAAGGAAACAATAGAGAGGAGAGGAGAGGAGACTACAGTACAGTACAGTGGTAGAATAGAATAGAATAGAATAGAATAATAGAATGGAATGGAATGGAAGGGAAGGGAATGGAATGGAATAAGGAAAGAATAGAGGAGTGGAGAGGAGAGTACAGTACAGTACACTACAGTACAATATTAGAATAGAATAATAGAATAGAATAGAATAGAATAGAATGGAATGGAATGGAATGGAATGGAATGGAATGGAATGAAATGGAATGGGATGGGATGGGATGGGATGGGATGGGATGGAAGGGAAGGGAAGGGAAGGGAATCAAAGGGAATGGAAGGGAAGGGAATAAGGAAACAATAGAGAGGAGAGGAGAGGAGAGGAGACTACAGTACAGTACAGTGGTAGAATAGAATAGAATAGAATAATAGAATGGAATGGAAGGGAAGGGAATGGAATGGAATAAGGAAAGAATAGAGGAGTGGAGAGGAGAGTACAGTACAGTACACTACAGTACAATATTAGAATAGAATAATATAATATAATATAATAGAATATAATATAATAGAATAGAATAGAATAGAATAGAATGGGATGGGATGGGATGGGATGGGATGGAAGGGAAGGGAAGGGAAGGGAATAAGGAAACAATAGAGAGGAGAGGAGAGGAGAGGAGAGTACAGTACAGTGGTAGAATAGAATAGAATAGAATAGAATAGAATAGAATAGAATAGAATAGAATAATAGAATGGAATGGAATGGAATGGAATGGAATGGAATGGAATGGAAGGGAATGGAATGGAATGGAAGGGAATGGAATGGAATGGAATAAGGAAACAATAGTGGAGAGGAGAGTACAGTACAGTACAGTGGTAGAATAGAATAGAATAATAGAAGAGAAGAGAAGAATGGAATGGAATAAGGAAAGAATAGAGGAGAGGAGAGGAGAGGGGAGGGGAGGGGAGTAGGGTAGAGTACCAGAATAGAATAGAACAGGATAGATTTCTATTCTAGCCTAGCCTTAGCCAACCTGATAAAGCGGGCAGTTACTCTTAGGGGGAGTCAGTGGCACAACTCATTTCCTTGCTCTCATTTTTGACAGTGCTTGAATCCCAAACCCACCAAGCCAGCCAACCCAACGGACTTCAGTGTCCTACATGCTTTGCACCCACCTCAGTTGAATGCATTGAACACCTGGTTTCCTGCCGGGCATCTGAAAACCAATGTTTGTTTCTAATTGGGAGGCACCATGGTAAGCACAGGCTCCCTTTGAAATTGTGATTCGGGACTGGGAGGCCAGACTTGAGAAATGGGGATTTTGGAGCAGTTATTCAGAGCCTCCTTGAATTAGGAGGAGTAGAAGAGATGCAAAATGCAGCCGATCCTAGACGGTACCTATGCTGATAAGCAGGGATGCCTCTGTAGTTTCCCAATTAAGCAGCTAAGGGCAGCGTGCCCATCTCCCTATGATTAAAGGCCTATCAAAGTTTCAAAAGACTTAATGGAAGAAAGTAAGATGCCAGCACATGGTAACATCTTAAAAAAATCTTATGAGTTTTAAGCCTTAACTATTTCTAATTTACAGTTCAAGGTAGGGCAAATAATAAATGTTCAACTAGATAAGCAGGTAAACTATATAACAGTCCCAGTCTAGTTTCTCCCCCTCCTTCTCCTTTCCTTTCCTATCCCACTCCTCCTTCTCCCCTTCCCCATTCCTTCTCCTCCTCCCCTTCCCCATTCCTCCTCCTCTCCTTCCCAATTCCTCCTCCTCTTCCCCATTCCTCCCCCTCTCCTTCCCAATTCCTCCTCCTCCTCTTCCCCAATCCTTCTCCTTCTCCCCCTCCTCCTCCCCTTCCCCATTCCTCCTCCTCCCCTTCCCCATTCCTCCTCCTCTCCTTCCCCATTCCTCCTCCTCTCCTTCCCCATTCCTCCTCCTCTCCTTCCCCATTCCTCCTCCTCTCCTTCCCCATTCCTCCTCCTCTCCTTCCCCATTCCTCCCCCTCTCCTTCCCAATTCCTCCTCCTCTTCCTCAATTCTTCTCCTTCTCCCCCTCCTCCTCCCCTTCCCCATTCCTCCTCCTCCCCTTCCCCATTCCTCCTCCTCTCCTTCCCCATTCCTCCTCCTCTCCTTCCCCATTCCTCCTCCTCTCCTTCCCCATTCCTCCTCCTCTCCTTCCCCATTCCTCCTCCTCTCCTTCCCCATTCCTCCCCCTCTCCTTCCCAATTCCTCCTCCTCTTCCTCAATTCTTCTCCTTCTCCCCCTCCTCCTCCCCTTCCCCATTCCTCCTCCTCTCCTTCCCCATTCCTCCTCCTCTCCTTCCCAATTCCTCCTCCCCTTCCCCATTCCTCCTCCTCTCCTTCCCAATTCCTCCTCCTCCTCCTCTTCCCCAATCCTTCTCCTTCTCCCCCTCCTCCTCCTCCCCTTCCCCATTCCTCCTCCTCCTCCCCTTCCCCATTCCTCCTCCTCTCCTTCCCAATTCCTCCTCCTCCTCCCCTTCCCCATACCTTCTCCTTCTCCCCCTCCTCCTCCCCCCCCATCAATTCCTTTTGCCACATTTAGTTTTCCAATTAGAATTTTCAACACTTTCTCCTTCCCCATTTTTGAAGGATGGGATACTGTAGAGATGTTACTGACTACCATGTTGGTTAATTTTTTCAGATATCTCCAGAGGGATGTCTTTCAAAGGATGTGTTTCTCAGAGTGTGTGCACTTTACTTAAGAAGAAGTCCTGGACACTTTATGAGGAATTGGAGCTGGAGGTCAAATGCAGCCCAGCCCTCCCGCAGTCTTCCCACTGAGGTATAACTGCACCCCAAGGCCATCGCTCCACCTGAGTAGAACCTAGGAGCCAACATGGCTCGTTCTGTTTGAGTCGGCTTTCAACAGAATTCTCATCCTTCTGGATGGGTCAAAACGTTTCTCACAATCAATGTGCAAAATTAACTGAGCCATGGTTCAATTCAATAAAGCAGTAACTTTCAAAATAATTCCATTTTGTGTCAGAGTTTGATTTGAGCGAATGCAGAGGTGGGCTGCTGGGGGTTCGCAGGGGTTCGGGAGAACCCCTAGCTAAGATTCTGTGCAGTTCAGAGAACCTCCAAATCCCACTCCTGGCTGGCCTCGCCCTCCTCCCTGCCCCTTCTAGGCATCCCCCACATGGCCTATTTTGGATGCAGGTAAGTCCAGGGCATGCACGGAGGGCAGTAAAGGACCTACCAGAAGTTTGGGAAGGGCCTGTGGCATCTGAGGAGACCATTTTTACTCTCCTGGAGGCTCAAGGAAAGCCTCCAGAGTCCAGGGAGGGGAAAACTGCCCCCCCTGCCCCTGCTGTGGTGCAGGAGATAGGCTGGGCCACACCCATCATGGCTGCGCCCACCCAGCAACCAGGCAGAGAACCCCTTGCTAAAATTTTTGAAGCCCACCCCTGAGAGAATGACTCTGTGGTGGAACCACCTTTGTGGTGTCAAGTTCACTAACACTCACTTGTCCTGCCATGACACCACTCAGTGCGGTGCTGATTTGCACTTCTGGACTGGCCCAGGAGACGACAAGGAAAAACAGGACACTTTCGATTTCAGAAGGGTAGGAGCGGCTGATGAACTCCTCAGAATACCGCTTGGCCACTTGGGAGATGACCTGTTCCACCCTGTTGTGTGTCAGAAGTAGTGTGTTTCTCTTTTCGCTGGTATAACCAGAACAGTCAAATCCACCTGTGTTGTTTCCTTCTGTCTTACCCAAATGCCTCCACTCCAATTGGCTGGTGGAGATGAGGCCTCCCCAATGCTCTCACCGTCTGCCTTCAATGGCCCTGTCCTTCTGGGCTACTGGCCTACCTGCTATGAAAGGTTGAAGCCCGGTGGTGATATTTTTTTTTAACACATTCAGGCAGAGATGTCCATAAGGTGTGGGGTCAAAACAGTCAAGATGATAGACAGAACAGTGGACTCAAAAGCCAGGCAGAGCTTTTGATCCCACCATGATGCAATCTTGACTTTCTTTTAACCACACTCTGAAGACCTGGAAATAAGGAGAAAGTTTCTGAGCAATCAACCCATGGGACAGAAGTTGCCTTCAGACATTGTGGGAGCTTCATCCCTGGAAGAGACTCTATCAAAAATGGTGTCAGATCTGCTTACCGGTTCTGTGGGCGTGGCTTGGTGGACGTGATGTGGCTTGGGGGGCGTGGCAGGGGAAGGATACTGCAAAATCTCCATTCCCTCCCCACTCTGGAGGCAGCTAGAGGTGGCATTTGCCGGTTCTCTGAACTACTCAAAATTTCCGCTACCGGTTCTCCAGAACCTGTTAGAATCTGCTGGATTTCACCCCTGGTGCAGGGTTTGGACTAGATGACCTGCAACAGGGGTGTCACACTCAAGGCCTGTGGGCCAAATCCGGCTCGTGGTGTGCTTAAATCCAGCTTACAGGGCAGGGCATATCCAAGAACCGGCTTGCGGTGCTTCTGCCAGCTAAAACTGGCTGCGTGCGGATACCATTGGCCCGTTTTTTGGCCTCCATGGCCTCCTGCAGCACTCTCCTGGCCAAAAATGGGCCACACGGGGGCCTCATTTTTGGCCTATTATTGTCTGGCAGAGTGTTGCCATGGAGGCCATGGAGGGCGAAAATTAGGCACGTGGGGGCCGCACAGGTTCCCCCCGTCCCATTTTGGCCAGCAGGGTCCTTCAGGAGGCATCCGTCCCATTTCCCCTCATTGCTCCCCGCCGACCACCCCTCACTGGCCCATGGAGGAGAACTGCAGTGCTGATCCAGCCCTAGAAGAAATCCCATTTGACACCCCTGGCTTACAAGGTCCCTTCCCATCCTCTTAGTCTGTAAGACCTCCTGGTTTAGTAGACCCACTTTTTAAAAGAGAGGCCTCACCTCTTTTGTTTCTCTGTTTGATTTAACTGTGGAATTGACAAAAGTCCCACCCTGATTTTTCCATTCATTTTATTCTATTTTAATTTAATGAAGATGCCACCCTTCTGGCTTTGAAACTGAGTCCAAAAGAGTTGTGGGGACAGAGGTTCACCCATCTTAATCTCCCTGAGGTTGAGGGAAACTGCTTTAGACCACACAAATGCCAACATTCGGATAGGGCTTGGCTAAACTGTTCGTTTAGCAGCTGCACAGAATTACAAGGGGATGGAAGAAAGTGATTTATGAGCAGTCCTCATATTTCCCGCCACAGTGGGATTCAAATAATTTAACAACCGGTTCTCTGCCCTAATGACCATCTGGGTAGGTGGGGCTCGGTGGTCATGTGACTTGGTGGGCGTGGCTAACTCAATGTCACTTAGGTCGATGGGTGCTTCGCCTTAGCTGTTACAATGTAATAAGGATTAACTGGAGAGGCAGTTTCCGTAAGCAGGGCAATGAAGATGAGGCTAGAAACAACACCAGAATGTTTCCTTCCTGCCTTCCTTACAGGATTAGCCCTGGAAAGTGGGGGGAAAACAAAAGGAGATTTCTTCCAACAACTGGTTCTCCGAACTGCTTAGAAAGTTAACAACCGGTTCTCTGTCCTGATGACCAGCTGGGTGGGCATGGCTCAGTGGTCATGTGACTGGGTGGGCGTGGACAACTCATCACTCATGTTGATGGGCGCTTCGCCTTAGATGATCTAATGTGATAAGTGTTAACCGGAGAGGCAGTTTCTGTAAGCAGGGCAATAAAGATCAGGCTAGAAACAACACCAGAATGTTTCCTTCCTGCCTTCCTTACAGGATTAGCCCTGTAAAGTGGGGGGAAAAACAAAAGGAGATTTCTTCCAATAACCGGTTCTCCGAACTGCTTAGAAAGTTACCAACCAGTTCTCTGCCCTGATGACTGGTTGGGTGGGCATGGCTCGGTGGTCATGTGACTGGGTGGGCATGGCCAACTCATCACTCGTGTCAATGGGCACTTCGGCTTAGATGATCTAATGTGATAAGGGTTAACCGGAGAGGCAGTTTCTGTAAGCAGGGCAATAAAGATTAGGCTAGGAACATCACCAGAATGTTTCCTTCCTGCCTTCCTTACAGGATTAGCCCTGTAAAGTGGGGAAAAAACAAAAGGAGATTTCTTCCAACAACCGGTTCTCTGAATAGCTTAGAAAGTTACTAACCGGTTCTCCCGGATAGGTGCGAACTGGCTGAATCCCACCACAGTTTACGGCCATTGCAACCAGCATGTGTTTACGATGGTTGTGGTGTCCATGTGATCACAATTTGCAGCTTCCCCTCCCAGCTACTGACAAACAAACTCAACTTGACTTTGAAAGAAAAAGAAAAAGTTCAGAGAAGAGAAACTAAGATGATCAAAGGAGGCTGGAGGCCACAACACATGGAGAAGGGCTGCAGGATTTGGGTTTGGCTCAGTGGTGGGTTTCAAAAATTTTTGGAGCCTCTTCTGTAGGTGTGGCCTGCTTTCCGGGTCCACTGGTGGAACCTCTTCTAACCGGTTAGGTAGATTTGACGAACCGGTTCTACCGAATAGGTGCAAACTGGTAGGAACCCACCTCTGGTTTGGCTGGTCTAGAGAAAAGAAGAATTAGGGGTGGCGCGGTAGCAGAATTCCTCTGTTTGAGAGGCTGCCACAAAGAAGAGGTGGAGTCAAATTATTCCCCAAAGTGTCAGAAGGCAGGACAAGAAACAAGAGTTGGATTGGAAACAAATCGACCTGGAATTAAGGAGAAACTTAACTAACAGCGAGGACAATTAACCAGTGGAACCGAAGTTGCCTTCAGAAGTTGTGGGTGCTTCATCACTGGAGGTTTTTAAGAGGAGACTGGACAGTCACTTGTCTGAAATAGCAAAGGTTTTCCTGCTTGAGCAGCGGGCTGGACTAGAAGCAATTAGCAATTTAATAAATTTGTATACCGCCCAATCCCGTAGGACTCTGGGTGGCTTACAGCAAGATAAAAATAAGAATTAAAAAATAATGTGAGATAGAATTTAAAAAACAGCACACCATACATTCCATTTAAATGGGGCTGGACCTTGAACAGCCAGGTTTTAGTGGCTTTTCGGAAGGCCAAGAGAGTGGTAAGGGTCTGGATCTCTACGGATAGATCATTCCACAGGGCTGGAGCAGCTACAGAGAAGGCCCTCCCCCGAGGAGCCACTGGCTGGCATTGTCCGGTCGACGGCCCCCCGAGAAGGCCCAATCTGTGAGATCTGTGAGAAGACCTCCATGGCCTCTCCCAGCTCCTTCTCTATTCTATTTATTCTTAAAAATTCTTAAAAATTCTCCATGATGAAGCACCCACGATTTCTGAAGGCAAAGCTCTTCCCTGGTTAATTGTCCTCACTGTTAGGAAATTTCTCCTTAATTCCAGGTGGCTTCTCTCCTTGATTAATTTCCAACCCTTGTACCTTCTCCTGCCCTCTGATGCTTTGGAGAATAATTTGTGGCAGCCCCTCAAATACTGCAAGATTCCTATCATGTCACACCTAATTCTTCTTTTCTTTAGACTAGCCAGATCCAAAACCTGCAGCTGTTTTTCCTAAGTTTTATTCTCCAGGCCTTTGGCCATCTTAGTTGCTCTTCTCTTAACTTTTTTGCAGTGACCAAAATCGGTTGCAGTATTCCCAGTGTGGTCTTACTAGGGCTTTATAAAGCAGTATTAATACTTCTCATGTTTTTTTTTTTATTCTGTGCCTCTGTTTATACAACCCAGGATTGTATTAGATTTTCAGGCTGCTGCTGCACACTGCTAGCTCATATTCAAGTAATCGTCCATTAGCATGCCAAGATCCCTCTCACAGTTAGTGTTTTTAAGCCAGGTCTCCCCGAATGTGCTTATACCTTTGATTTTTTTTCTGCCTAAATGTAAAAATTTGCTTTTCTTCGCATTAAAATTTCTCCATATTAAAATTAAAATGAAGAAGGAGGAGAAGGAGGAGAAGGAGAAGGAGGACGAGGAGAAGGAGGAGAAAGAGGAGAAGGAGAAGGAGGAGAGAGAGGAGGAGGAGGAGGAGAAGGAGGAGGAGGAGAAAGAGGAGGAGGAGGAGGAGAAGGAGGATGACGAGGAGGAGGACAAGGAGGAGAAGGAGGAGGAGGAGAAAGAGGAGAAGGAGGAGGAGGAGGAGGTGGAGGAGGAGGAAAAGCAGAAGGAGGAGGACGAGGAGGAGAAGAAGAAGGAGGTAAAGGAGAAGGTGGAGGAGGCAGAGGAGGAGGAGGAGAAGAAGAAGGAGAAGAAGAAGGAGGAAAAGGAGAAGAAGAAGAAGAAGAAGAAGAAGAAGAAGAAGAAGAAGAAGAAGAAGAAGAAGAAGAAGAAGAAGAAGAAGAAGAAGAAGAAGAAGACGACGACAACATTGGGCATTACTCAAGTCCCTTGTTTAGCAGTGGAAATTACCCTTATCTACATAGCATGGAACACAGAGTTCTGTGATGTCCATTTAGATGTGTGTGTTGTGTATGCTTTTAACAGTAGCCAAACATGGATCCAGCAGATACGTAGTTTTGCTAGCTCTCTCGCTGTGCTAATATTAACTTTGGAAGATGGGAACATGGGTGCAAGACCACCGATTACACCACCCTTGGCAAAAACAAATGAAACCTTCATGATAGAACATCGTGATTCTGGGAAATCTAATGCCACATAGATAACTGACTCTTAATATAGATACAACATAAATTATTAGTGAAGTTCAAGCTTGGACTCATGGCCCATGTTGCAACGGAGGCCACATGAAATAGCTTGCAGAGGGTGGAAAGTCCATGAAAGGATGCCCAGAAGCCTCCTTACCAAGCTAACCCGTTTTCTGACATTGGCTGTTAAAAGCAAGCATCACGGGTAGTCCTCAACTTATGATCAACTCATGACCAATGGGACCAGGATTCCCACTGCTAAGCAAGGTGGTTGTTAAGTGAGTCACACCTGATATGACAACCTTTTTTCCCCTGCAGTTAAGTACCCTAGATAGGATAACAGAATAACAGAGTTGGAAGGGACCTTGGAGGTCTTCTAGTCCAACATCCTGCTTAAGCAAAAGACCTTATACCGTTTCAGACAAATGGCTGTCCAATCTCTTCTTTAAAACCTTTAGGGTTGGGGCATTCACAACTTCTGAAGGAAAGCCATTCCACTGATTAATTGTTCTAATTGTTAGGAAAGGTCTCCTTGGTTTTAGGTTGGTTCTCTGCATCTCATTTAGAGTTGTCCCATTCCATCCTGGGGATGGCTGATGGTTTGAGGGCAGTCATTGCAACTTGCTAAATATTTAGCCTTGTTAACTCTGATTTTATTTTCACTTGTGATTTGTAAATTTCAATCTTGTTTTCAACACTGTCTTCAAGAAAATTCCTACACTTAGGTAAGAAAAGCCAAAAGTACATATATAAACTGGGTGGAAACCAAGCTTAATAGCAGCGACTGTGAGAGGGATCTTGGAGTCTTAGTGGACAACCAGCTAAATATGAGCCAGCAGTGTGCAGCGGCAGCCAAAAAAGCCAATGCAATCCAAAGTTGCATTAACAGAGGGATACAATCAAGATCAAGGGAGATACCTCTCACAGGTCTCCCCGAATGTGCTTATACCATTGATTTTTCCTGCCTAAATGTAAAAAAATTGCTTTTCTTCGCATTAAGATTTCTCCATATTAAAATTAAAATGAAGAAGGAGGAGAAGAAGGAGAAGGAGAAGAAGGAGAAGGAGAAAGAGAAGAAGGAGGAGGCGAAATAGGAGATGGAGGAGGAGGAGAAGGAGGAGGGGAGAAAGAGGAGAAGGAGGAGGAGAAGGAGGAGGACGAGGACGAGGAGAAGGAGGAGGAGGAGAAGGAGGAGAAGAAGGAGGAGGAGAAGGAGAAGGAGGAGGAGGAGAAGGAGGAGGAGGAGAAGGAGGAGGAAGAGGAGAAGGAGGAGAAGGAGGAGAAAGAGGAGAAGAAGGAGGAGGAGGTGGAGGAGGAGGAAAAGCAGAAGGAGGAGGAGGAGGAGAATGAGAAGAAGAAGGAGGAAGAGGAGGAGGAGGAGGAAGAGGAGGAGGAAGAGGAGGAGAAGGAGAAGAAAGAGAAAGAGGCTTAATAGCAGTGATTGTGAGAGGGATCTTGGAGTCTTAGTGGACAACCAGCTAAATATGAGCTAGAAGTGTGTAGTGGCAGCCAAAAAAGCCAATGCAATCCAAAGTTGCATTAACAGAGGGATACAATCAAGATCAAGGGAGATACTAATACCACTCTATAAAGCCCTAGTAAGACCACACTTACACTACTGCATCCAGATTTGGTCACCACACTATAAAAAAGATGTTAAAAGACTAGAAAAAATGCGGAGAAGAGCAACCAGGATGATGAGGGGACTGGAGGCTAAAACATATGAATATTGGTTACAGGAACTAGGCATGGCTAATCCAGAGAAGAGAAGGAACAGTGGAGACACAATAGCAGTTTTCCAATATTTGAGGGGCTGCCACAGAGAGGAGGGGGTCAAGCTATTTCCCAAAGCACCTAAAGGCCAGACAAGGAGTAATGGATGGAAACTGACCAAGGAGAGATTCAACCTAGAAATAAGGAGGAACTTTCTGACAGTGAGAACAACCAACCAATAGAACAGCTTTCCTTTGGAAGTTGTGGGGGCTTCATCATTTCAAACTTTCAAGAAGAGACTGGACTGCCATTTGTCAGAAATGGTGTAGGATCTCCTGCTTGAGCGTAGGGTTGGACTAGATGACCTATAAGGTCCCTTCCAACTCTGTTAATCTGTTAAATCTGTTAAATTTGCTTTTCATATCATTTCATGATGTTGTTTGGGGAAAAAACTCAAGAGTCATTTAGGGCGAGACGGGCAATGTAGAAATTTGGTAAATGAATGAATAAAATCAAGGTTAGGTGCTTAGTCTGGGGTGACTCATCACTGAGTCCTTGCTAATATTGTCTCGAGGCCGGAACTGTTTGACTAATGATGACGCTTCTCTGGTTACTGACCTCCACCTGGTTTATCTTGAGTTGGCCCCAGGACTTCATTGTTTGACTTGATGGCTTCTATTGGACTTTGCTTACAGTAGAGATAAAAAGGTAAAATCCAAATGGCTTGAGCCAATGTCAAGAATATCAGAGATTTCAAGGCTATGGCCTCAGCATTGCAAATTTTCTAGATGGTCACCAAAGTTGAAACGGTTTTCGGTCAAGCCAACTTTATGCTTGCTTTTGGATTTGTGGGCTGGCCCTACATTATGGGGAGGGGTTTCCCATTTTTAAACTTGTGTTTGTTTCCTGTTGCGAGGACTCTCCGGTTTCAGCAGAGTCACAGAACTTCACTGAGGTCAACATATCCTATCCAGCTCTGATCTTGCATCTTCAGCCATGAAATCTCTAGGGATCATCTGTCTTCTTTTCATTTTTGTAGCCAGAGGTAAGGAGATGATGTTGCAGAATGTCCTACCAAAATGGGTTCCGAGTCTTCTATTGTTGTTTGTTTTCAATGTTCTCAATTTCTCCATCTTCATCAACATGCCATCTGCTTGGAGGCAAGCAGGAATTTATATAATCGTCTGGAAATAGGGATGCAAATGTTGCGCAGCTTCTAGCTGCACTTAAGCAAACCTCAGTTCCTCATAGTTCTGGCCACCCGGTCTTAAAGAGATGGAAACCTCGAGAAGCTGAGTTTTATATAGACATCCTTATGAGTAATATATAGCTTCCTACTCCTGCTGTCACATCCAGTTCAGGCCTAATACCTAAGTAAGTTTTAACTTTTAAGACTTGAAGGCAGCTTAATGACCGATAACTACCCACTAATATTTTCCACTTACCTGAATTGTATTGGACATAAATTAGCTTGGAGATTACGTGTATTATTTAATGACGAAATCAATTGGTTGGCATAGGATAGAGGTAGAAGAATATTGTGTGTGGCTGTGACCAGTTCCTCTGGATAAATTGGATGAAGCTAGCTGTTTCAACTGGTTACTCTTCCAATTCTCAGTCCAGTGTAATTGGTAGCATCATCTTGTAAAGACTTAGAAAGAGCTGAAGAACATCACAGCTTGTTTGATGCCATCTCCTTTTTCCTTCCACCTTTTTCAGCATTACAGCCTTCTCAAAAAAAAAAAATGTGGGTCTTCACAAAATGCGTCTGAAATAGGGTAATTTGAACCTGGTAATGTGTACTGGATAGGACTGAACTCGGTTATTCGGCTTTTCCCAATCCTCAACTCCAGACATCCCTGGTAGGCAGGTATCTTTTTCTTGCTAATCATCAGGGACGTGCAGTCACTAGAGGCAAGGGAGGCGGGGCCTCACTAGTCTCCTCAGGGAAAGGAAAGGATTTTAAATAATTTTCCTAAAATAATTAAAGCCAGGGTAGTTGCTACCAGATTTCAAGTCACAGTGGCTTGGTGTCTGCTCTCAGTATTAACTAGGAGGAGGCCAGAGAACGAGGGGCCTCTTTTGCATAAGGAATTTTTCGCCTTTTAAGAGTTAAGCAAGAGTTAACAAGCAAAAAATTCCTTATGCAAATGAGGCACGTATACTCTCGCCTCCAGTAGAGAGCATTTTTAGAAGCTTTTTAGAGTTCTCTGGGAGCAACTAGCTCAGTCTGACAGAGCTCTGGCCTTTCATGAGGGGAGGGCACGTCAGGGCAGGGAGAAGCAGAGTTGAATCGTCTCTGAAACAGCTGGAAAAGGTCCGTGTGTGGGGAGGGGGGAGGAATTCAAAAAGTTTGATCGGAAGGCAGCAGGGGAAGAGGGGGGGTATGGCAGAGGAGCTGCTTTCAAGTCTTTGGAAAATATATCCAATCCAACTTCTGTGTTTGTGTTTGAGAGTGAGTGAATGAGAGAAGGATCGAAGTTCTCTCTCTGTGTGTGTCTGTTTGAGAGAGGGGGAGGGAAGGAGAGAGGGAGGAAGGAGGGGGAGGGAGAAGAAAAAGAATGGGAAAACTTATTTTGCAAGGGGGAAAATGCTGTTGCTTTAAATCGTAACTGAGCATGCCTGGCTGTGGAATTCTGGGAGTTGAAGTCCACAAGTCTAAAAAATGCCTCATCAGGGCTAAAGCTGACTGCACGTCACTGCTAATCATAATCACAAGCAGAAATGCCTATGGAGATTCTCAGTCAACCAGGTCATGGTTGCCCCAAAGGTGCTCTTTCAAGAGGCAACAGGACTTTCTTTGAAGATGTTTTGCTTCTCATCCAAGAAGTTTCTTCAGTTCAGCTTTGGTTCAGAACCGAAGAAGCTTCTTGGATGAGAAGTGAAATATCAGTAGTGCTTAGAATTAATTGCCGCTTCACGGAACTTTACAGCCCTCTAAGTGGTTTTACAGAGTCAGCCTATTGCCCTCCCCGCAACAATCTGGCTCACTTTTCTTACCGACTTCGGGAGGACGGAAGGCTGAGTCAATCGTGAGCCTGGTGAGATTTGAACTGGCAAATTGCAGGCAGCCAGCAGTCAGCAGAAGCAGCCTGCAGTACTGCACTCTAACCACTGCGCCACCGTGGCTCTACCAAACATAGCTCTTCAGGAATTGGATTCCTCGCAAGTCACTGATCCAGACCTGACATTTCAAAATAACGAAACACCCTGGGGAAGGCATAAGATAATAGAATTAATTAGGCACGCTCTTTTGCTTTCTTTTCTCCTTTTCAGGAAGCTGTCGCTCATGCTACTATTGTCACAACGTGGGAAAAGATTGCGATGGTTACTTAACGGAGTGTGACTCTCCAGAAGATCAATGCGGCACTGTGTTGCTGGAGATTTCGTCAGGTAAAACCCCTCGTTTCCTTCCCATAAAAGGAGAAACTTTCTAAGGTTTCCTTTCCTGGATGAGTAACTTTCTCAACAGGGGATTTGAACTGGTGACCACATGCATGGTCCTTGTCCGTACATAGAAAGCACCGGTTGCTAGAATTGGGTATGTCTAGTTTAATGAAAAGAAGGACTAGGGGTGAAAGGATAGCAGTCTTCCAATATCTCAGGGGCTGCCCCAAAGAAGAGGGAGTCAAGCTAGTCTCCAAAGGAGACTGAGGGCAGGACGAGAAGCAATGGAGGGAAACTAATCAAGGAGAGGAGCAACCTAGAACTAAGAAGGGATTTCCTGATAGTGAAAACGATGAATCAGTGGAATGAGTTGTCTCCAGAAGTTGTGTGAATGCTCCAACATGGGAGGTTTTTTAGGAAGAGATTAGACAACCTTTGTTTGAAATGTTTTAGAGCTGTGAAAGCAAACTTTTTCAGCACCAACTGCCCAAACCGGAAGATGTGTACATGTGTGTGCCGGAGCAGCGGAAACCTGAATACCAGCTGGCTGGCAGAATACCCGCAGGCCTGTTTATTGGCTGTTTTTGAAGTCATTTGCAGGCTGTTTCGGGGGTGTGTTTTCAAGGACATTTTTGGCCCCAGAAACATCCTGAAAACGAGAGGGATGGAGGTGGAAGGTGAACTGCAAGACAGAGAGGGACCCCCATGGAGAAGGGATGGGCAGGATCAACATCTGGAAGTTAACATCAGGAGCAGTCCTCAACTTACGACCATTATGGAGCCCAAAATGTATATCGTTAATTGAGAAATGTGTTAAGTGAGTTTCGCTCCGCTTTACGACTTTGCTTGCCCCCTTTGTTACGCGAAGCCTTGCAGTTCTTAAATTAGTAACACGGTTGTTCAGTGAATCTAGTTTCCCCGTGGGCATGGCTTGTCAGGCGGTCGCAAAAGAGGATCCCATGGGCCCAGGGACACCGCAAACCGTCATAAATGTGAACTGCTTGTCAAGCATTTGAATGTAAATCAGGTGGGGGAAGCTTGGAATGGTCGTAAACGCGGCAAATGGTCATAAGTCAATTTTTTTCACTTTGTAACTTTGTACGGCCACTAAGTGAACCGTTGTAAGGCGAGGACTGCCTGTAATCTCCAGCAGACAGATGTCTGCTGGAGAACAGCAGAGGAAGACAAGGAACTCAATGTAAAAAAGGCCTTCACACAAGTTATTCAGGATGTTTCAGAATCGCCCCTCCCTAAAGCTTTTCTTAAGGTGGCTCAGTGGCTAAGACGCTGAGCTTGTCGATCAGAAAGGTCGGCAGTTCGGCGGTTCAAATCCCTAGTGCTGCATAATGGAGTGAGCTCCCGTTACTGGTCCCAGCTTCTGCCAACCTAGCAGTTCGAAAGCACATAAAAATGCAAGTAGAAAAATAGGAACCACCTTTGGTGGGAAGGTAACAGCATTCCGTGCGCCTTCGGCTTTTAGTCTTGCCGACCACACGACCACAGAGATGTCTTTGGACAGCGCTGGCTCTTCTGCTTTGAAACGGAGATGAGCATCGCCCTCTAGAGTTGGGAATGACTAGCAGATATGTGCGAGGAGAACCGTTCCCTTTAAAACTTTTATCCGCTGTCATGTTTAAACTGATAACAGCCTTGGGTGGGAGGTTTCTAAAACTCCACGGATCCACCAACTTAACTTCTTTTTCCTTGTTTTTCCTCCTCCGCATAGCACCACTTTCCGTGCGAACCATCCATAAGAACTGCTTCTCATCCAGCCTGTGCAAACTTGAGCACTTCGATGTAAATGTTGGACATGACACCTATTTTAGAGGAAGAATCCATTGTTGTGAAGGGGAAAAGTGTGAGGCCAACTCATTCCCTGGTATGTTTACTCAGAAAGTCTGGGACCCAACACTCTCCCTATTTCAGAGGGTCCTAGCGGGGTGGGGTGGGGGTTGTGTGTGTTTGTGTGACCGGATTTCCTTCCTGCCCTGTCAAACTTCCTCCCCTCACCATCTAACAATACACACTGATCTAGTCTTTGCTGATAATCTTTTACGGGTACTTTTTTAAAAAATCCAATTTGCCAATCTATTGACGTTGATTTAATGAGTTCAGCTTCCCACATGGGTCTCAGGTTAAGGAGTTTACTATTCCATAAGAACAGCAGGCCACGGAGATTATGTTATGTAGTACCTTGCTCAATACTAGTAACTGTGACAGGGATCTTGGGATCCTAGTGGACAACCATTTAAATAAGAGCCAGCTGTGTGCAGCAGCTGCCAAAAAAGCCAACACAGTTCTAGGCTGCATAAACAGAGGGATAGAATCAAGATCACGTGAAGTGTTAATACCACTTTATAATGCCTTGATAAGGGCCACACTTGGAATACTGTATCCAGTTTTGGTCACAATGTAGAAAAGATGTTGAGACTCTGGAAAGAGTGCAGAGAAGAGCAACAAAGAGGATTAGGGGACTGGAGACTAAAACATATGAAGAACAGTTGCAGGAACTGGATATGTCTAGTTTAATGAAAAGAAGGACTAGGGGAGACATGATAGCAGTCTTCCAATATCTCAGGGGTTGCCCCAAAGAAGAGGGAGTCAAACTATTCTCCAAGGCACCTGAGGGTAGAACAAGAAGCAATGGGTGGAAACTAATCAAGGAGAGAAGCAACTTAGAATTGAGGAGAAATTTCCTGTCAGAACAATTGTGTTGTTCTGAAGTTGTGACTGCTCCAATACTGGAAGTGTTTAAGTAATTAACTAAAGTTGCAAAAAGGATGGAGCTGGGCAGTTTGATATGAGGGGTAGGTGGGTTTAGAAAGGGTTTGATTTTTTTTATTTTAAAAAAAGGACTGAAACCTTATATGGACGTTCGTTGAAAGAAGATAGAACAGAGGGATGATTCAGAGGTTAAACATGAGACAAAATACTTGATAGCGTTTTATGAGGAATTCTGGGAACTGAAGTGGTTGTGGAACACGGCTTTCTGCTTTGCTCAGTTTTTTGCTCCAGGATTAACGAGCTTGGCAATCTTCAATTGGACAAGCTAGACAGCCCTTCTACTTGCTAACTCTGGAACTCATAAGGAGAGGATAAGATTTAATAATTTAATTAAGGACATTCTGGAACTTCTTCTTTATAGACCGGTTGAGGAGAGCTTCAGTTGGTGTTTGCTTTTTTTAAAAAAAAAAAAAACCAAAAAACAATGAAGCACAATCTCCGAGTAGGGGCAGTGTAAAGATCTAAAGAACTTTGCAAGCCAGGTTGAAGTACCTTCACGACGTGGCACGACAAAACCGCGCTCGACTAAAGCGCGCCCGATTAAACCGCGTTGCTGACATCATCAACAGGGCGACAACAGCCAGCGCGGAGAAAGAAGGACGTTTTAAATAGCGCTTTGAAAGCAAGCCGATTCAAGTTAAGGTAAGGGTTAGGTTTAGGGTTAGGTTTAGGGTTAGGTTTAGGGTTAGGTTTAGGGTTAGGTTAAGGGTTAGGTTTAGGGTTAGGTTTAGGGTTAGGTTTAGGATTAGGTTAAGGGTTAGGATTAGGTTTAGCGTTAGGTTAAGGGTTAGGTTTAGGGTTAGGTTTAGGGTTAGGTTAAGGGTTAGGTTTAGGGTTAGGTTTAGGATTAGGTTTAGAGTTAGGTTAAGGGTTAGGTTTAGGGTTAGGTTTAGGGTTAGGTTAAGGGTTAGGGTTAGGGTTAGGGTTAGGTTAAGGGTTAGGGTTAGGGTTAGGGTTAGGGTTAGGTTCAGGGTTAGGTTCAGGGTTAGGTTTAGGATTAGGTTTAGGTTTAGGGTTAGGGTTAGGGTTAGGGTTAGGGTTAGGGTTAGGGTTAGGGTTAGGGTTAGGGTTAGGTTAAGGGTTAGGGTTAGGGTTAGGGTTAGGGTTAGGGTTAGGTTAAGGGTTAGGATTAGGTTTAGGGTTAGGTTAAGGGTTAGGGTTAGGGTTAGGGTTAGGTTAAGGGTTAGGTTTAGGGTTAGGTTAAGGGTTAGGTTTAGGGTTAGGTTAAGGGTTAGGTTTAGGATTAGGTTTAGGGGTTAATTTTAGGTTTAGCGTTTACAGCGTGCTTTTTTCTCCGCGCTGTTGTCGCGCTGTGATGACGTCAGCTACGTGGTTTCGTCGAGCGCCCTTTAGTCAAATGCGGTTTTGTGGTGGAACTCCTTCACGAAGCCCATTCTCCATCCATATAGAATGGAATCCAAGGGTGGGCTTCAACAATTTTAGCAAGGGGTTCTCTGCCTGGTTGCTGGCTGAGTGTGGCCATGGTGGGTGTGGCCTAGTTGGCCTTCTGCACCACACCCAGGAGGGGATGTTTTTGCCCTCCCCGGACTCCGGAGGCCCTCTGAAGGCCAGAAAGTTTACAAAGCCACTGTAAAATGCATGCAATTTTGAAAAAGGAGGCAGTAGAGTCCACGAAATCCACAGAGTTTTGGCATGGATTATCTTTTTGCCCATCTTTCACTTCCTTTTTTGTTGTTGTTTTATTTTGCAGGACTGCCCTTCTCCCATCCAAATGGATATTACTGCCCTGGCGTTCTTGGTCTATTCTCAGAGGACAGCAGTGAATATAAAGCTATCTGCAAAGGAACTGAAACCAAATGCATTAACCTTGTGGGATACAGAAAAGAAAGATGTAATTCTTATTCATATATATATATATTTATCAGCACAAATATAACACAAAATGTGTAACAAAGGCAACAGTAAAAAATATTGGGTTTCTGTCGTGATGGACTCTTGTGACGAGCCGATTGACAGATAATGGAAGCTGTTAACTTCCTCCCATAATTGGGGCTTACCAGGGGTTGTGACACTAAATATATACCTTCTTCCCTGGCTTCAGCTGATAAGGAGGAGAACTTGTGGCTTAATGGCTAAGACGTTTGCCTAAGATGTAATATAGCACAGGTTCGATTCCCAGCAAGGGTATGGCTAGCTGATGAGAGCTAAATAGCTTGAAATAGATTTATACTAGTCTCCCTTTATTTATTTATCAGCACAAATATAATATATATAAATATCTAAATATCTAAATATCTAAATATCTAAATATATCTATATATATATATATATATATATATATATATATATATATGTATATGTATATGTATATGTATATGTATATGTATATGTATATGTATATGTATATGTATATGTATATGTATATGTATATGTATATGTATATGTATATGTATATGTATATGTATATATATAAATTACTGTCTGCTGCAGGAGTTAGGGAAGGGATGATGCCATCTATGGGGCAATGGTTTTTTGCTACCGGTCCTGTCGGCATGGCTTGGAGGGTGTGGTGTAGCTTGGTGGGGGTGACATGGCTTGATGGGCGTGGCAGGGGAAGGTTACTGCAAAATCCCTATTCCCTCCTGATCAGCTGGGATTCGGGAGGCAGAGACTAGATGGGGGCAGAGCTAGTCAGAAGTGGTATTTACTGGTTCTCGAAACTACTCAAAATTTCTGCTACCGGTTCTCCGGAACTAATCAGAACCTGCTGAATACCACCTCTGCTGTGGGGGGATGTGGGGGGGGGGGGTTGTTCATACAAGGGGATTGCTCAGAGACTCCCCCGCAACACTGCAAAATAGGACCATTCAAACGAGAGATATAAACTGGAGTGGAGAAGATGGATTGACTATACTCAAAATAAATACGGGACTAAGAAATTCCAGATAGTTTATGACTGAAGAAAGAAGGAATGATGTAATCTGTTTAGAGTTAGCCTAGCAAAGAGGAGTTAAAGCTCAAATGAAAGATGATACTAACTTTTTTTTTTAAGTTTATCTTAGAATATCTTTGTTAAAGATTTATACCCTGTATTGGTTCTGGGAAGCTGGGGGGGGGGGGGAGGTTGGGGGTTGGGTTGGGGGGGGAGGGTAGGGGGAGGGAGGTAAATATTTGTAAAAGTTTTTTTTTCAAAATTTTCAATAATAATTAAAAAAACACTGCAAAATAGAAATCCCCACCCCACCCCACCCAAAATTGCCCATTTCATTTTGCAATCTTTGGTAGCAAGAGAAATAATAGTGCATGGATATTTCTCTAAGGTGCAAAGACAGCAGCTGCTGGTTCCGAATTCTGAAATCCCATCACTGTGTGGTATATAATTGTGTAATGACTTCATCTTTTTACAAGGTGGCTATAAAACAGTGGTGGGTTTCAAAAAAATTTCGAACCTACTCTGTGGGTGTGGCCTCCTTTGTGGGAGTGGCTTGCTGACCATGTGACCTGGTGGGAGTGGCTTGCCAGCCATGTGTTCTCTTTCTCTCTCTCTCTCTCCCTCCCTCCCTCTCTCTCTCTTTCCTTCCTTTTGTCTCTCTGTCCTTTTTTCCTTTTTTTCTTTCATCTCTCTCACTTTTTCTTTCTTTTTTTCTTTTTCATTTCTTTCTTCCTTCCTTCCTTTCTCTTTCTCTTTCTCTCTCTGTGTGAGTCTGTCCATCTGTGTGTGTGTGTGTGTCTGTGTGTGTGTCTGTGAGTGCGTGGTGGGTTTCAAATTTTTTTGGAACCTCTTCTGTAGGTGTGGCCTGCTTTCTGGTGGAACCTCTTCTAACCGGTTCGGTAGATTTGACGAACTGGTTCTACCGAACTGGTGCGAACTGGTAGGAACCCACCTCTGCTATAAAAGTATGAAGCCAAGGTGTGGGCAGCCTGTGTTCATATGATATGTTGAATGGGTAGGGAGGGGAGAGAAACGGCATAATAACTTGAACTAAGTGAAAGATGCTGACACATGACAACCCCCTAAGCCACCAGGTGGCTCTCCAAACCTGGCAACTTCAAGACTAGTGGACTTCAACTCCCAGGATTCCTCAGAATCCTCTGTCCTAAGTCAATGTTTCTCAAGCTACACAGCTTGAAAATGTAGGGACTCCTAGAATTTCCCCAGCCAACGTGGCTGGCTGAGGAATTCTGTGCCTTGAAGTCCATCTGTTGTCAAGTTACCAAGGTTGAGAACCAACCTAGAAACAAGGAGAGATTTCTTGACAGCGAGAACAATTGATTAGTTGAACAGCTTGCCTTCACTGGAGGTTTTAAAGAAGAGATTGGACAACCATCTGTCAGAAATGGTATAGGATCTCCTGTTGGAGAATGGGACTGGTCTAGACCAGGGATGGCTAACCATTTTGTGAGCATATGCGAGAGAGAGAGTGAGAGAGTGAGAGAGTGAGAGAGTGAGAGAGAGAGAGAGAGAGAGAGAGAGCCCGCACCCATAATGCAATGCACATGCAACACCCCCCACACTCCTGCGCATGTGATACCCTGTGCGCCTCTCTCCCCTTCCATATGTGTCACCCCACATGCCTCGTTTTGGGCCTAGTAGCCCCCCACTACAGCCTCCTAAGACCAAAAATGGGCACAGCACCCCCCATGCTCCTCCCCATGCATGCCCCCATCCCCGCACATGCACGCATGACCCCCCCCCCCTTGTGCATGCGCATGTGCCTCTTACATTCACGCCACCCACCCGCGCATACGCGGCAGAGATTTAAAGACCAGCTGGCTGGCAGGAGGGGTGAGTGACATGCGCAGTGGAGCTGAGCTTGGATGACAGCTCGCATGCCCGCAGAGAGGGCTCTGCATGCCACGTGTGACATGTGTGCCATGGGTTCGCCGTCATGGGTCTAGCCTCCAATGTCCCTTCCAAACTCTGTTGTTCTGTTTTTCTGACCTGTATCTTGTTGGGTTTTTTTTCTGCAGATCCCGGAGACATCGCTTATAATATCAAAGGATGCACTTCTTCCTGTCCAGAACTGACCTTGAGCAATAGAACACATGAAGAACGTAGAAACGAACTGATAAAAGTTGAATGTACCGACGCCTTCAAAACTGCACCTTCCAATTAATACTGCCACCATTCTGGAATCAGAAGGCCAGCAATTTCATCCAACAGAACCATTGGAATGGCTCTGAAAGGAAAACTGATTCTTCCTGCTAACTAATTCTTAGAAATTAAAAATAAATAAATAAAAGAAAATAAAAGAAGCCAAGGGGCTGTGTTGGATTGCCCATTTGTCTTTATTTTTATTTTGATTTAATTTTAGTTTTGGCTTTCTTCCCAGAGATAGTGGTGTGGTTGGAATGATTGTGTGAAAGCTAATCTTTGATATTAAAAAAAAAAATCCCATTAATTTCAATTATTTTATTTATTTGATGGATTTATAGCCTCCTTACCTGTAGACCTGTATTTCTCAACCTTGGAAGCTTGAAGATATATGGACTTCAATTCCCAGAAAACTGTTAAAACAGTGTTTCTCAAACCTGACTATTTGAATTTCAACTCCCAGAATTCCCCAGTCAGCATAGGGAAAAAGAGAGAGGCAATATCCAAAAACAGTCCATGTTCTTTCCAACAATACCATGGGGTTAACTTTGTACTTCCTTCCCCCAAAAATATATTTAAAAGAGCTCTTCTATCCCCAAAAGTATCATTTTAGAAATGTGACTGGACAGAGATTCAACCTAGAAATAAGGAGAAATTTTATTACAGTGAGAACAATCAACCAATGGAACAGAAGTTTCCTTTGGAAGTTGTGGGAGTTTCATCACTGGAGGCCTTCAAGAAGAGACTGGACTGCCATCTGTCAGAAATGGTGTAGGGTCTACCGCTTGGGTGGTGGGTTGGACTAGATGACTTACAAGATCCCCCCCAACTCTTGTTAATCTGTTTGTTATCTGTTAAGATATGCATCTCTGCTGGCTGAGGAATTCCAAGAGTTGAAGTTCACACATCTTCAAGTTGCCAAGGTTGAGAACCATTGCTCTAGAAGCCCAAGGAGATATGCATAGCACTCCCTCTTCTAATTTTTCCTTACCGCAACAACCCTGTGAGATAGATTGATGGAGAGAAAGCAAGTAGCCCGAAGTCATTCAGTGAGATGGTGGTAGTTTTTTTTGCCCACATCAATACAGGACATTCATTGGATGGAAACCATGTTCATGGCCAACTTGAAGGGTGAGGGATGGTAAAGGACTAGGAATGCTGGGACCAATAGTCAACAACATTGATGATTGTCTAGGATACTTATTGTTTTGGCCATCAGGGTCAAAGGTGGGATATGTCTAGGATGATGGCATATCTACAGTTTCTAACCAGAGGTCAGGCTGGGAAGGGAGGAGAAAATACAAGCGAAAAACTGGTATAGACATCCATATCACACCACTCAATGAAGAACTTGGTCTCAAGTATGAATAACAAGACTCACTTGTATAGATTTCAAACTAGCTACTTTATTGTTCTATGCTTATTCTACAGGAATCTTCTCAGACTGGCAGATTTACCCTGAAAAGACTAGATAGGGCTCAACGGGCATGGACAACTAGTCCTCTTGTGTTTATGTAATGAGTATAGGCTAATTCCTCATTTGATCTCTCCTCTCATTTTGGATGGCTGCTCTCCAACACCAGTGGTTAGCAATGTCTGGAGGAAACCAATAACCTTTATACAATAAAAGACACCCATCAACTTGGTCACTACACATGTACACTCACACCTCCAGCAACGACGAAACAGGATCTCCCAGCTCCCAACGACCCAGGCGAGATGTTGATTTTTTTCCCAAAGATGTATTCAATTCATTTATATAGTCTATATGACCTACATTAAAAATAAGTAAAATGTACCTAAAGATATCAAAACAAACCAAAGAATACAACAAGCCAAACAAAAAATCCTATAATGGCCATCAACATAACCAGGAAACAGGTTGTGTAATACACAACCGGGTTGAAAAATACTGCTCTACACAATGCAAACGCCCTTCATCCATCACGTGTCAACATTCGCTTCCCTTAATGCTAGCCTCCAGGGCCCTTGCCTTGCTCCTTCTGGAGGGCTACCAAGATGCCAAAGAAACCACCCCTTATACAATTGATAAATAGAACTCAATGATCTGAGTTCTTCCTATTCTGTCGGGACTATGACCTGCCTAAGGCCTGAAGAGGCTGCCCAGGAGAAAAAGTCTCCGGCAGGATTCAGGTGCTGGAGGGCGAGCCCTCAAGCGTAGATCTCCACAAGTAAGAGTCCAGCAAATGCTTGGAAGAAGAAGCCGACGCTGTGGGATGGAACCGTTGTGGCTTTTGAAGTAGCTGGCGCGCAGCGTCCTCCACCCATGAGAAAGAGGGTGGCAAAGTAGACAGATCCCTCATGGAACAGCTCACAGAAGGCGGGGTTCACGCAGCCCTGCATGGCAAACAATACCTTGGTGGACACATCCTCTGTGGAGACAATTGCAAAAAGTCACCTTCGGTCTCTTCCCCCACACCCAGCCTAGCCAATGAACTTAACATCCCACATCCTGCCTGCTGTGATAGTGCTGTTATAAAGTTATTATTATTTACTTTATTCATTAAACATGAAACTCAGCCAACTGAACATTCAAAAATGCATTGCAAATTCCAGTGACTGGTGCTAAGGGTTGATAGGGGTTGCTGCCAGCGTCCTAGGCATCAACCAAGGACCTTCTTAAAATATACGATGTTCCGAGTATCACAGTTTTTTGCAGTTCCGCTGGCATTATTGCAGGAAGCTGCAATTTGGGTTTTTTTAACATTTCTTTTTTTATTTTCCATTTTCATAACATATATACTTCTACATAGCCAATATCATGTTGTGTTAATTAATAATTACAGCAGTTCATCTTGCCATCAACTCCCAGAAAAAAAGAAAAAAAGAAAAAGAAAAACCAATTATTGGCTCTTCTGCTCTCCATACACCATATTTATGCCTTATCCAACACTTTCTTCTGCCTCTCTCCTCCCCCACCCTGCCTCCTTTCTTCCCTCCATCATCCTTTTCTACTCTACTTCCCCTTCCTTTCTCCTTCTCCTCTCTCCCCTTTCCACTCCTCCTTATTCTCCTCATCTCCCCCCCCTTGCCCTCTCTCCTATCCCTCTCTTCCTATCTTTCTTCTCTCCCCTGCTTCTCACTCTTCCTCTCATTCACTTGGTGTATTTCAGCTTCTGAGCAAACTCCATTCTGTGTTGATGGTATTTATACTTCCATTTCAATATACATAACATATCTTTGTTTTTTTTAAAAAATAAGAGAAGACAGTATACATGTACAATCATATTACTTTAAAACCTAACACCCCTCCTCAAGCCTAATATACTTCCCTCCCTCCCCCCTCCCCCCCCACCTTCCCTCCCCTGACTTCCCAGAACCAATACAAGGTATAATAAGTCTTTAACAAAAACAGTCTAAAATATATTGCTGCAATTTGTTGATGTATCTTGTACAATTCCTGGACATGGTACCAAGTGCCCCGATGACAATAGATATCACTCAGGGATGGGTTCCTATACCGGTCGGTACCAGTTCGCTGTGCTTGCGCTTTGCAAACAGTCCGGATAGAAATGCTGGTTTTCAGCCAAAACATTGTAATGTGGTCGTCGTGTGACTGCAGGAGGCTGCAAACAGCTGTAAATGCAAGCTGATTGTCAAGGGCTCAACATGTGATCACATGACCATGGGGAGTGGGTGGAGAGCAGCTGCCAGAATACAGGAACTTGGGTGTAAGAAGCCCTCAGGAAGTCCATTGTACTTTCCAAAGTTTGCTAAGTGACCAGTCCTAGGTTTATCGCCCCAAATAATTAATAATTTTGATCTTTCAAAGACCTGAGAATGCCGTGGCTGCCTTCAAAGGCACAAAGTATACTTTGGGGAGCAGGGAAGCGTGCCCATGGCATCTGTTGGCCACTCCTTGACCCAGCTCCATCTTTGTCGGGGATCGCACAGGTGTCCCCCCAATCTTGGGAAAATATGGCATTCGCTATGACAATTCATGATGGCCAACTCTCCATGGTCAACTCTCCATGACCAACTAACCACAGAACAACTTGCTATGGAACAAGAGCTAAGCTAATATTAAAGAAAGAGTGGAATAGAATCCTTAGAGAAAGGAGCGCAAAACAGGGCTGAAATCCAGCAGGTTTTGACAGGTTCTGGAGAACCGGTAGCGGAAATTTTGAGTAGTTCTGAGAACTGGCAAATGCCACCTCTGGCTGGCCCCAGAGTGGGGAGGGACTGGAGATTTTGCAGTATCCTTCCCCTGCCACGCCCACCAAGCCATGCCCACCAAGCCCCACCATGCCTACCAAGCCACGCCCACAGAACTGGTAATAAAAAAAAATAGAATTTCACCACTGGTGCAAAAGGAGGGACAGAATGAACTGCGAACGACAAAGTTAAAAGAATGTTTTGTTGACGTTAAAAAAATTAAATGGAGCCGTTAAGTTGTTCCATGGTGAGTTGGCCTCGGTGAATTGGCCATCCTGAATTGGCTAGGTCTGTGGGACGGAGAGAGAGAGAGAGAGAAAGAGAAAGTCAGGAAAAAGAAAAAGAAGAGAGCTTTGTTACCATGCGCTTGCAAAGTGCCATATCCACCCCAGTCAGCTTCTCCGTGTAACTCAAGGCAGTAGGTCTGATCTCCTTTGCACGGAATTTTCTCTTCCCACAAACAGTAGGTACGGTCTTTGGCGAAACAGGTTCTGCATTTCATCCCGTTCAGTGTTTGGTTGACAGGGGGCACTGCATTAAAAATAAAAAAAAACCCTGCCTGATTTGCAACAACAGGAGGAAATCATGTAGGTGTGTTGAGCCAAAACAGAGTAACTAACAATATACCATATTTTTCAGAGTATAAGACGCACCAGAATATAAGACGCACCAAGGTTTTGAAGAGGCAAATTTTTTTAAAAAAGATTTTTGCATTGTTCAAACCTCCCCAAAATGGGCCTGTCCCCGCCAAAAAGGCATGAATAACCTTAGGCAGCTTGCAGAGTGCTCCTGGGGGGGTGCCCCCCCCAAAAAACAAGCAAAAAATTGGCCCATTTTTTGTCAAAAAAATTGCATGCATAGCCTTTAGGAGGCTTATAGAACACGCTTGGGGGATGGCAAAATTGAGCAAAAAACGATCCATTTTTTCCTCATTTCTGCCCTCCCCAGACCCCAGGAGCTCTCTGAAAGCCTTCTACAGGCTCTGCATGGCCATTTTGGTGAAGAGGGCGGGGCTTTGGGAGGTAAAAAGTGCTGCATTCAGTGTATAAGACGCACCCAGATTTTCAGCCTCTTTTTTGAGTGAAAAAGGTGCGTCTTATACTCCGAAAAATATGGTACATTTCTACTGCTCATAATTCAGGCTGGCTAGTGAAATCGAGGTGGTTTGCGTATGCCCTCAGCGTCTCCTAAATAGTGCAAATGTCTTTGCTTACCTGCCTGGGAAACCTAAACCATTTGTGAACCACAATTCCTCTTCCTTTTATTCTTTTTTCTTAAAAAAAACCAAAAAGAATTGAGGTAGTCCGTAACTTGTGACCTTCGAAGTTACATTGGCACTGGGGAGAAAAGACTTATGGCCATTTTTCACACTCACCGATCACTGCGACATCCCCGTGGTTACATGATCCAAATTCAGACGCTTGGCAACTGACTCATATTTAGGACAGTGTCCTGGGTCACGTGATTTTTGCGACCTTCCGCCAAGCCAACGGAGGAAGGCCGATTCACTTAACAACCTTTGCGACTAGCTTAAAAACTGCGGCGATTCACTTAACAGCTGTGGCAAGAAAGGCTCAGTGGAGCAAAACTCACTTCACCGCTATCTCGTTTAGGGACGGAAATGTTGGGCTCAATTGGGGGGGGGGGTGTCGTACGTCGAGGACTAACTGCACTGTCTGTGGTGGGGAACAAACTAATCTCTTGCTTACAACACAGTCCTTTCAACGGTTGAGTAGAGAGAGGCATACGTACAAGGAGCCAAAGGTTTTGAGCACGAGGTACCACGGCAACAAGACAGCCTGGATGAGATAATTCCTCGGTCCCCCAGGTCGATACTGGTGATATTCTCATAGCAGCTATTCCCCTGCACACAGGCTTTCCTTACCATAAATTTTCCACCTGGGAGGACGAAGGAGAAAGAAAGGTTTCCATCCTAAATGGTGGTCATGGCTTGACCCTCTCCAACCAGAGACAACTTAACCAGGGGTGGGCCAGGGCTGGTATTCGCTTACCATATTTTTCAGAGTATAAGACACACCTTCCCCCCTAAAAGAGCGTGGAAATGTTGGTGCATCTTATATACACCGAATACAGCCATTTTTTGGCCTCCCGCATCTCATTTCTGCGGAAAAACTGGTTGCTTTTTTTGCAAAGAAATAGGCTTTTTTTTTTGGCTTCCCTCAGCCCCCAGCAGCCCTCTGCAGGCTTCAGCAGAGCTGGGGCAAGGCAAAATGCCCTCTTTTGTGAAAGATGGGTGAAAAACGGGGCATTTTTCACAAAAACGGAGGGCTTCCTGCCTTCCCTCAGCCCCCAGCAGCCCTCTGCAGGCTTCAGCAGGGCTGAGGCAAGACAAAAAATGCCCCCTTTTGCAAAAAAAAATGGCTGAAAATGGGCTGTTTTTCACAAAAACGGAGGCCTTTCTGCCTTCCTTCAGCCCCCAGCAGCCCTCTGCAGGCTTCAGCAGGGCTGGGGCAAGGCAAAATGCCCCCTTTTGCAAAAAAATGGGTGAAAACGGGCTGTTTTTTCTTACTTACCTCTTCGAAATCTTGGTGCGTCTTATAGTCTGAAAGATACGGTACTTTCCCTACCAGTTGGCAAATGTGAGTGTGCGTGCGTCCACGCAGGCGCTTGGCCTTCCGTGAAGGCGCTTTCGTCTGAAAACGTGCCTAAATAGAGCCCAGAGTGTGTGGGCAGGCCCACCCGCCATTTCCACTGCTACTTTGGGCGAACCAGTCTGAACCGGCTGAATACCGCCTCTGGGTTGGGCAACTCATTTTCCCATCAGGGGGCCACATGATAAACTGGGACCGTTGTGTCGGGCCAAACCTTTTCTGCTTACTTTTGTGGTTTTTGGATTGGTAAACACCACACTGGTCTAAGAAAAAATAACACACTTGTTTTTGTCCGGTACAATCTTCCCTGGCTTTTCTGCAAACTTCACATGTTAAAGACCAACCTGAAAAGCAAAGGAGGGAGCAAGAGTTGAGTGATTTGTATTTTGTGTGTGTGTGTGTGTGTGTGTGTGTGTGTGTGTGTGTGTGTGTGTATTTCTTGGACAGCGTTAAAATTAGGGTTGCTGCCTCCTCACCCCCCACCCCCATCCAAACACCCATGAATGCAAGCTAAGTAATGCAAGGACCTTTGTCTATTTCCCTAGAAAGCACATTTGAAATGGGAGCGTTTGACTTTATCGATAGCGGTAAGCACTTAAGACATATATACCGCTTCACATTGTTTTACAGCCCTCTCTGAGCGGTTTACAAACGTCAGCCTCTTGCCCCCAACAATCCGGCTCCTCTTTTTACCTGACCTCAGAAGGGTGGAAGGCTGAGTCAGCCCTGAGCAAGTCAGGATCGAATTCCTGGCTGGGGGCAGAATTTGCCTGCAATACCGCATTCTCACCACTGCGCCACCACGACTCCAGATTCCCACAGTATACTTATCCTGATTGCAAGATTTGCACGGGCCACGAAGCGATAGAGGCAACGCAAACACGGAAAAGCACATCCACACATCTACGCAAATCACCCCCCAGCTAAGGATAAGATTAAGTTACTTTAACAGGCTGTGCGAATGCCTTCCGAGGTCTTCATAGGAGCTGGTTTGAGACTTTGGGACTGAATTAATTCATGTTCTAGGTATGAAAATTGAGCAAAAGGGGAGTTGGGTCTAGTGGTTAAGGCATCTGGCTAGAAAGCAGGAGACTTTGAGTTCTAGTCTCGCCTTAGCCATGAAAATTGGCTGGGTGGCTTTGGTCCAATCAGCAGGAGGTGGTGAGTTCTAGTCCCACCTTAGGCAGGAAAGCTGGCTGGGTGGCTTTGAGATAATCAGAAGGAGACGGTGAATTCTAGTCTCCCGCCTTAGGCATGAAAGCTGGCTGGGTGGCTTTGGGCCAATATCCAGGAGATGGTGAGTTCTAATCCTGCCTTAGGCATGAAAGTCAGCTGGGTGATTTTGAACCATCCCACACATTTCAAGAAAGAATGCCAAAATCTTAAGACGATGCTGGCAGAGGAATTCTGGGAGTTGAAGTCCACCCATCTTAAAGTTGTCAAGGTTGAGAAACATTGACTTAGCAGGATGCTTCTAAGGAGTTTTCCTTACTTTTATCGGTGAGGTATAGCAGCATTCCCACAATGCAGCAGCGCAACGTAAGAGAAGGCATTGGAGATCGGCAATTCCACTGGCTTCGATCTTGGGGGGGGAGAAGACGTTTTTGGGGGATGGTCAATCCCTAATCTGCCAGACACGGTAAAACCAACTATTTCTCTCCTCAAAAGAAAAGAAAGACAATACAAATGAGATTCTGATATTATGGGATGCAAATATGCAACATGCTTGGCTGCATGTAACTGGTTGTCTATGCAAAGGGGGAGGTTACTTTTTTTTAAATTAAATTTTATTAATTTCATATATACATTCACAATTATAACAATTTTTCCCCTACAGTTGACAATATACTTGAAGTTGCTTTCTTGCCATCCCATAAATCCATCTTATCTTACAACAATCCTACTTCTTCTTCCCTCCTTCCCTCTTTCCTTCCCTCCTTTCTTCTCTCCTACTCTCCTTCCTTCCCTCCTTCCTTCCCTCCCTCCTTCCCCCTTCCCTCCCTCCTTTCTTCTCTCCTTCTCTCCTTCCCTCCTTCCTCCCCTCCTTCCTTCCCTCCTTCCTTCCCTCCTTTCTTCTCTCCTTCTCTCCTTCCTTTCCCCCTTCCTTTCCTCCTTCCTTCCCCCCTTCTTTCTCTCCTACATTCCCTCCTTCCTTCCCTCCTTTCTTCTCTCCTTCTCTCCTTCCTTCCCTCCTTCCTTCCCTCCCTTCTTCTCTCCTTCTCTCCTTCCTTCCCTCCTTCCTTTCCTCCTTACATCCCTCCCTCCTTCCTTCCCTCCTTCCTTCCCCCCTTTCTTCTCTTTCTACTCTCCTTCCTTCCTTCCTCCTCTCCCTTCTTCTCTCCTTCTCTCCTTCCTTTCCTCCTTACGTCCCTCCCTCCTTCCTTCTCTCCTTCCTTCCCCCCTTTCTTCTCTTTCTACTCTCCTTCCTTGCTCCTCTCCCTTCCCCTCTCTCCTTCCCCTTCCTCCCCTTTAGGTTACTTTTACCCTGTCCAATCAACTTTTGTTCTGATCAACTTTTGTTTTGTGTGTTTTTGTGTGTGTGTCAACTATAAAAAGGAATGTAAGATGGGTCTCGAGGTTCTCTCTCTCCTTTTTAATAGAGAGATCCCACTTTATCAGGGTACCTTATTAAAACTGCTTTTAGAATATAGAATAAGAGAGTTGAAAGGGACCTTGGAGGTCTTCTAGTCCAACCCCCTGCTTAGGCAGGAAACCTCTACGCCACTTCAGACAAATGGTTATCCAATCTCTTCTTAAAAACTTCCAGGGTTGGAGCATTCACAACTTCTGGAGGCAAGTCGTTCCACGGATTAATTGTTCTAACTGTTAGGAAATGTCTCCTTAGTTCTAGGTTGCCTCTCCCCTTGATTAGTTTCCACCCATTGCTTCTTGTCCTGCCCTCAGGTGCTTTGGAGAATAGCTTGACTCCCTCTTCTTTTAAATGATCTTCCGACTCAGTTGCTTATTGGGAAGGGAAACTGAGGTGGAACCTGGGGCCAGATTTGGCTTTTAGGATCCCAGATACTTTCATGGCCTTTTCTGCCACAGTTAAG
>NC_045552.1:7175224-7250224 GCF_009769535.1 Thamnophis elegans
CTCCTACCCTCAAAAAGATGCTATAGAGTACTGCACACCAAGACAACTATAGATACAAGGACAGTCCCCCCCCCCCCGGAACGCCATCTCTCTGCTAAATAAATAATTCCCTCACCACTGTCAAACTAAGTCTGCATTACTATTACTATTAGTCTTCTTAACCTTCTTATCACCCATCTCCTCCCATTTATGACTGCAGGACTGTTGCTTGTATCCGTATGATTTATATTTATATTCATTGTTTCCTGATTGCTTATTTGTACCCTGTGACTATCATTAAGTGTCGTAACTTATGATTCTTGACGAAGGTAACTGCACCAAAGACAAATTCCTTTTGAGTCCAATCACACTTGGCCAATAAAGAATTCTATTCTATTCTATTCTATTCTATTCTATTCTATTCTATTCTATTCTATTCTATTCTATTCTATTCTATTCTATTCTATTCTATTCTAGTCCAGTCCAGTCCAGTCCAGTCCAGTCCAGTCCAGTCCAGTCCAGTCCAGTCCAGCCTATGTTATACACTAGAAGGGTTCTTTTTATTAGAGTCCAATACACATTAGCCACATTAGCCACAGACGATCCCTTGGGAATAGGAAAACAGGATAAAGTGTTGATGAGGGGGGGAAATCACATTATTATAAAAATATTCTATTTTTATGCATGACAACAGCGACATGGCTTTGGAAGGCTCAGTCTTGGAAAGACTCTGCAATACCTAAAATAGGGGGATGGTTAATGAAGGTGCCTGAACTGACAACGGTGGTTAAATGAACAGCTCTTTGAGAGAAACGTCACTGAGGAAGTCCATCTAAACTGGAAGACTTTCTCGGACGTTTTGCCGGAAATAGGGACACAAAAGTCAAATTATGACCTATAGAATAGATTTTTTTTTGGGGGGGAGCTCTATATTATGGTATTAAATTAAGAGTTGAATATGTTTTTATATTATTGGAAGTCAGAAGTCATTCTTGGTATATATAGTTTCCCTTTTTTTATCTCTTTCTGTACTCTCCTCTCCTTCCTTCCTTCCTTCCTTCCTTCCTTCCTTCCTAGTTTTTATTTTGTTTTATGCCTCCCTGCCTTCCTCTCTCCTTGCCTCCCTGCTTCCCTCGACCTCCTTCTTTCTTTCTTTCTTTCTTTCTTTCTTTCTTTCTTTCTTTCTTTCTTTCTTTCTTTCTTTCCTTTCTTCCTTCCTTCTTTCTTTCTTTCTTTCTTTCTTTCTCTCCTTCCTAGTTTTTTTTGTTTTATGCTCCCCTGCCTCCCTCTCTCCCTGCTTCCCTCGACCTTTACTTTTCTTTCTTTCTTTCTTTCTTTCTTTCTTTCTTTCTTTCTTTCTTTCTTTCTTTCTTTCTTTCTTTCTTGTTTTTATTTTGTTTTATGCCTCCCTGCCTCCCACTCCCACTGCCTCCGTCCTCCCTTTTTCTTTTCTTTTCTTTCCTTCCTTCCTGTTTTTTTTAATATGTTTTGTAAAAAATAATAATAGCATTATTAATACACAAGGGATCCGGTAAGGCATACAAACATTTCTTTTTCCAGTGGCTGGACTTTTGATCATGTAGGAATACACTGTTCAAGTATCCATTCGTGGAATTATACTTCAAGCATCGTAAACATAATTTTATTAATTTACTGTTTAGTACCTTAATTTGCAATGCATAGTTGAGTCAAGTTCAATCCAGAACAGGGGGGGGGGGGCAGCAGAGCACCTTGCTGAGATCCCCTACCTGTTGTAAAAATTGTGCCCTGCAGGAAGTTTGTCCCTAAAGGTCAAGAATTTCTCAGACATTCTTCAGGATGGACGGGGGTGTTGAAGCATTAAGTAACAAGGTTTTCAATATTGGAAAAGGATTAAAAAATGGTTAAAAGAGGTTACCGGGGCAAACATGGAATGGAGACCCGAGAACCTTCTACTAAGCATTAAACCAGAAAACATGAGCAGTTCAATATGGCATCTGAGCCTACATATAATTGTGGCCGCAAGAATAACTTATGCACAATTTTGGAAATCCACTACCATACCATCGGAAGATGCTATAATTAAAAAGACCTATGAATGTGCAGAAATGGATAGAATGACGGGTTGGCTGAGGGACAAAGGAGAAACGGAATATTATCTTAGCTGGAACTTATGGTATATGTGGGCGACAAGGAGAACAGCAGGGACTTAAAATGGGGAAAGTTAAAAGTGAACATGGGTATTGTAATAGATCCCTGAACTTTGTAATGAGAAGATGTGGCTTAGAGACCTAACAATGAGGAAGGAAGGAAAAAAGTTGGGCTGTGAATGACTGTCACCGTGGGGGGGGGGGAGAGGAGAGGGGAGGGGGGGTTGTATGTTTAAAATTGTATTTGTATCTGTATGTTTTACGCTTAAAAAAATGCATAACTAATGAATGCCGATACAAAAGGCTGTATATTTACTTTATATTGTTATGTATGTTTTGTCTTTTCTTATGTTGTTGTATTTTTCTTTCTGTTTTTAAAGGTAATAATGTTTAATAAAAACTATTTTTAAAAAAAGAATTTCTCAGATATTCTTCAGGATGGATGGGGGTGTTGAAGCATTAAGTGACAAGGTTTTCAAGGTGCGTTTGCATATGAAAAGAATCCATTGTACAATTGTTTCTACACTAGTTCCCCTCCTTTTCCTTTTATCTCAACCAAGGACATCCTAAGAAAAAGGTATCCAACCCTTGACCAGTTTAAGACCTATGGACTTCAACTCCCAGAATTCCCCAGCCAGCCGTAAAAAGTTCCTTTTGAATTCAAAAAGAATGTGTGTGTGTGGGATATATCTTCTTGCATTAGAACCAGAGTGAAAGTTTTCCAGAATGTGTGAGCCTGAGAAGGAATCGAGAAGAACCCTCTTGCCTTCTCACACAGTTTCTTGCGGGGGTTCACCATCACCTTTGCTACTTCCTAGTGTGGGAATCCCACAGGTCTACTTTCATGGGTGTTACCCTTCCACACCAACTCATTTCCGATCAACTCCAGCTTTATTTTAGCCATTCTGTGTATTCCTACAAGCCTCCTCTGCTAATCCAAGCAGTAGAAGTAACAGAAGATAGAAGGCAGAAGATTTAACTGTGGAAGGTTGACTGTTTTCCTCAGTTTAAGCGAGAGCATTTACGGTAGAAAGCAATTACCCACCCAGAAACTCGATTTATAAATGGGAGGCAGCTTACAGTTCAAACAAGAAAGCGAAACATATTTCTGTGTTCCTGGCATTGACCAAAGAGGAGTTAAACAAGCCATAAACATTGTGTAATTAAGAGGACTTTTGATTCTGTCATATATCAGGGTGGGGTTTTTAGAACAACAAAAGGCCATAAAGGAGCTAAAAATATCACTGTAGCCACCAGAAATAGGATTTCGAAAGTCAGTGTAATTTTTTAAAAAAATGTTCTGTCTGGAAACGCTGAGCGATGATTTAATCTGGAATCTTATACGTGGTACGAAGCATGTAGAGATCGTAGCTCTGGAGATTCAAAATGTGAAGGAACCTCTGAAAGAGAGGGCCCATTTCTTCCCTTTTTGGCCAAGCCTTTTCTGTTGTTTATATCTATCCATTAAAACGACAGGTGGAGTTTGGGTTATGTCTTAATCAGCACCACCTTGATTTTGTTGACCATATCCTGCGTACACACTTGATAGATGGTGAGAAGATAGGAAGAACAGGAAGCCTGGTGGATGGTGAGAAGATAGCAACAGCAGAAAGGCCGTGTATCAGGAAGTATGTCCACCAAGCACATCCTAGGCTGGTTTATTGCCCTTTGAGAAGCTGGAGTATTTTGCCAAGCAGTAGATAAAAATTCAGTCTGTTTCTGTGGGCAAAACAAGGGTTTCACCATCATTTTCTCTAGCTCAAAGCTTGAAAGTTGAACTCACGTTGTATAAAATCAGTTGGATATCTACTGTGCATGTGTAGAGGGATTGAAAACCCCTTCCTTCCTTCCCTTCCTCCCTCTCTTTCCTTCCTTCCATCCACCTCCTCTTCCCTCCTTCTATCCCTTTCTCTCTTCTCCTCCCTCTCTTCTTTTTCCTTCCTTCCTCCCTCCCCTTCCTTCCATCCATCTCCTCCTGCCTCCTTCTATCCCTCTCTCTTCTCCTCCATCTCTTCTTCCTCCATCCCTTCCTTTCCTTCCTTCCATCCATCTCCTCTTCCCTCCTTCTATCCCTTTCTCCTCCATCTCTTCTTCCTCCCTCCCCTTCCTTCCTTCTATCCATCTCCTCCTGCCTCCTTCTATCCCTTTCTATCTTCTCCATCTCTTCTTCCTTCCTTCCATCCTTCTCCCATACTTCCTTCTCCTCCCTCCCTAGCACCTTCCCTTCTTCTTCCTGAGCCCAAAACTTATGTTGATAAGCGAGACATTTGTGAAGTGAATTTCGCCCCTTTGAGAACCCTTCTTGCCAAAGTTGTCGAGTGAATCACTGCAGTCGTTAAGTTAGTAACATGGTTGTTAAGTGAATCTGGCTCCCCTTTTGTGACCCTTCCCATCAAAGGTCATCACATAAGCCCGGGACACTGCAACCGTCATAAATAAGAGTCAGTTGCCAGTTGTTCGAAGGTTGATCACGTGACCATGGGCAGGTTGCAACGGTCATAATTGTGAGTCAGTTGCCAAGTGTCTCAATATTTTTTTTTGAGAAATTGTTTTTATTGTTTTAGTTAAACAAAAAACACGCACACACAAAAAGAATCATCTTTCGTTACATCTTGTAGAAAGATGGTATCGATTGGTTACAAATATATTCTGTGCGTTTCTTCCACCACCCTTACATATACTTCATTCAAATCGAGTTGTATATTTCAAGTCAAGAAAGAAAAAATATGTATGGGGCTGCCCCTGAAGAG
This sequence comes from Thamnophis elegans, assembly GCF_009769535.1. Classification (NCBI taxonomy): domain Eukaryota; kingdom Metazoa; phylum Chordata; class Lepidosauria; order Squamata; family Natricidae; genus Thamnophis; species Thamnophis elegans. The sequence goes on from NC_045552.1 coordinate 7,180,083, forward strand.
TGTTCGGAGACTACAGTTGGTCCAGAATGCAGCCTCGTGAGCGATATCAGGTGTACCTAGATACACCCATGTTACACCCATCCTCCGCGAGCTGCACTGGCTCCCCATTGGTCTCCAGACGCACTTCAAGGTGCTAGTCATTACTTTTAAAGCCCTTCATGGCTTAGGACCTGGCTATCTGAGAGATCGCCTCCTGCCACATACCTCCCAACAACCAATAAGATCTTACAGGTTGGGCCTCCTCCGGGTGCCATTGGCCGGACAAAGCCAGCTGGCGGCTCCTCGGGGGAGGGCTTTCTCTGTAGCTGCTCCGGCCCTGTGGAACGACCTACCCGTAGAGATCCGGACCCTTTCCACTCTCTCGGCCTTCTGAAAAGCCATTAAAACCTGGCTGTTCCAGCAGGCCTGGGGCTGCTGAACAATGTCCAGCCCCATCTAGACAGAATGGGTGGTGTGTTACTTTTAATAACTGTATCTTTTTATTCCTGATTTTTAACTTTTTTATCTTGTCTCTGTAAGCCCCCCAGAGTCCTGCGGGATTGGGCGGCATACAAATTTATTAAATTTCAATTTCAATTTATTTTACTATCCCTGTACCACAATTCTCATTTGTTTACCATTATTTAAACATGTTTTTTTAATCTAGAATCATTTATATTTAAAGACACAACCACCTACCGGCATTCATTTGCAGTTTCAATAGATCTCCAATAACATTACACCTTTGTGACATATTCTAAAACAAATTCAGTTAAGTAAGATATCTAAGTGTCTCAATTTTAATTATGTGACCGGGGGAGATACTTCAATGGTCGCAAGTGTGAAAAATGGTCATAAGACGCTTCCTTCCCCCACCCCCCAGATGTTGAAGCTTTCAAGAAGAGACTGGACTATCGTCTGTGAAAAATGGAGGAGGGCCATGATGGCAAAACCTACAGTATGCACGTGTGCAGAGGTGGCAAGCAGAGCCTTCTCTGTGAGCACATGTGCTGTTGCCAGCTGCTTTTCTGGTTTCTGGTGCACCAGCCAGCTGGTCATCATGGTTTGGTTTGATTTGGTTTGGTTTTATTGGACTTATATGCCACCCTTCTCCTAAGGGACTCAGGGTGGCGTACAACATAAAAACACATATGACAAAAGTTAAAAAAGATTAAATAGGAAATCCAATAACCTTCAGTTGACAATTTAAATCAAATTTAGGATTAAATTAAAATTAACAATTTAAAATTAGGGTTGGATTGGGAAAGAATTTGGAACACAAATGATAAACTAACACGATCAGCAGCACTTAGAGAAAATATATACAAAATGTTTTATCGTTGGCATTTATCACCAACAAGATTAGCAATAGCAACAGCAGTTAGACTTATATACCGCTTCATAGGGCTTTCAGCCCTCTCTAAGCGGTTTACAGAGTCAGCATATTGCCCCCAACAATCCGGGTCCTCATTTTACCCACCTCGGAAGGATGGAAGGCTGAGTCAACCCTGAGCCGGTGAGATTTGAACAGCCGAACTGCAGAACTGCAGTCAGCTGAAGTAGCCTGCAGTGCTGCATTTAACCACTGCGCCACCTCGGTTCTTGGCTAAAAGATTGGCTAAAATGTACCCAAACATGAAGCCGACCTGCTGGAAGTGTAAAAAAGTAGAAGGGACCTATTATCACATATGGTGGACCTGCCCAGAAACACAAAAATATTGGACAAAAATTTGGAAATGGGTGCAAGAAATTACAGGAGAATAGATAAAATACAAACCCGAAATCTTTCTACTGGGAATAATCAAAGGGAAATATACAAAGAAAATTAAGTACATATTAACACATCTGGTAACCACAGCTAGCATTTGCCCAATGCTGGAAACAAAATAATAACTCCTTGGACGAATTAGTGATTAAAAAAACTTTGGATTGTGCAGAGATGGACAAATTAACATTGAAATTAAAAGATAAAGAAGAGTCGGAATGTTATGAAATTTGGAACAATTGGTACAAATGGCTGCAAAACAAGAATAAAATTAATTAAGCCAAAAAACAATATATATACTGTAAATATATATAGAACTGTGTATAAAGGTGTGTAAATATAGAAGCGAAATATTATATACGTGTACAGGTATGATGACATAACAATGTTGATGTAAGGCCTGTAAGGGGTTGTAGAAGGGAAAAAATAATAATAAAAATCTGCTAATTAACAATTTAAAATTAATAATTTATTTTATTCTATTCAGGCCAGGCCGGCTTGCTGAAAAAGCCAACTTTTTAGGGCGCGCCGGAAGGACCGGAGGTTGGGGATTATGTGAAGCTCCAGGGGCAGCTCATTCCAAAGGGTCTTGGAGCACCTGAAAATGGCCAAAAAAATGGACCATTTTTGGGGCAATTTTCAGGTTGGTTTTTGGGCTGTTTTCGGGGTGTTTTGAGGATATTTTGGGGGCATTTTCAGGCCATTTTTCACGCTATTTTTGGCCCAAAAAACCCAGCTTGAAAACGACCTGAAAATGGACTGAAAATGTTTCAACAAACAATTTGAAAACGGCCCCAAAATGCCCCCAAAATAGGCATGCACGGACCAGCCAGCTAGCCTTCGGTTTTCTGGTGCTCAGGCGTGCGTGAAGACCAGTTGGCCGGCACTCAAGCACATGCTAGAAACCCAGGTTAACCAACGTTCTGGTTTGGACATTCGGTACCACAAAGGTTCACCATCCCTGGTGTAGGGTCTGCTTAGGTGGGAGGGTTGAACTAGATGACCTACCAGGTCCCTTCCAACTCTGCTAATCTGCATCTGTAAGTTGAGGAATATCTACGGTCTGCATTTTTTGCAATCTTCTGCATTCTTTGCAAGTCGCATTGTGCGTCCTCAACATTACCCATCCCTCTTGGAAGGCTTCACCCTTTTTCCATGATGTATTCAAGGTCGCCTGCTATCTGGGACTTCCTTCTGAAAGGCGGGATAAAATATTTCTGGAAGGCAATCAAGAGTTATATAGGTGACCTTGCTATATATTTGCTGTTCCCTGTTATGCTTTATAGATCTCCTGCCTTGTTCTGTCCTTTGCTCCTCTAGGGATATGCCCAGCTTGTAATCCCTACTGTGGCATAGGTGAGGAGGGGAAAAATATAAAAGTCCTTCCGGTTATGATAAAGCTTTTGCCCACATCTATAAAGCTGAGTGAAATAGAGCAACTCCCCCTCACTTGAAGAGCAACTTCTACGGACTCAGAAGCATCTCAAGGCTACCTTGAAAAATTCAAAGTAAGTGGTCCCCTTGCAAATCAGAAATCCCGAACCTCCTTTTCCTGATCCTGCTTTCATCCATTCTATCAAGCGTTCTATAGCATCATTGTCTTTTTTTGAGTTCATTAACGAGGCTATTTTGATTAAAATACCAGATAAAACACCCCAATTCTGCCTTTCCTTTTCTTCACTAATCCACCTTCTCTTATTTTTTTCAATCGATCTGTATTTTAAATACAGCAAATTGCTTTCCATATGCATCCGGCGACATGCAATCCTGGACATTTTGGCACGAAATATTCACACGGGCTTGTTTAAATAGAAAAAGCAAGAACCGCTTACGGAGTTTTGAGCATTCTGACTTTTAAGGTGGATTAACCCACAACGAAGATTCACTTAAAATTGGATCACCCCCGTAGAAGGTCTTTTGCAAACCTCAGCTGCAAATATGCACATCAGGGTGCATGCTGTTTTAAATTGGAAGGGATCGGAGACTGGATTGGTTTCTAATTTAATCCAAAAGAAGAGGTTATTTATATTATTTATATTTATATGCCATCCATCCCATCCTGAAATGCAACTTTGGCCAGCTTGCAATCCTGTATATATGCCAGTGTCGACTGGCAACTACGCGGAGGAGAGCCTTTTCAGTAGCAGCTCCGACCCTTTGGAACGATCTTCCCGTGGAGATTCGTACCCTCACCACCCTCCAGACCTTCCGCACAGCCCTCAAGACCTGGCTATCCCGTCAGGCCTGGTGTTAAAGATTATAATCCATCCCCGCCCGAATGTTGAATGAATGTTGCTTTACTCTTTTAATTATGTATTGTCCTGTATGTTTCCCCTTCCTATATAAGTTGTAAGCCGCCCTGAGTCCCCTCAGGGAAAAGGGCGGCCTATAAATAAACTTAACCATAACCATAACCATATATATATATATCAAAAGGGCATTATTCTTTGCCTTGATAAGATCACGCTTGGAATATTGCATCTAGTTTTGGTCATTGCCAAAAGATGTTGAGATTCTAGAAAGAGCACAGAGGAGATCAACAAAGATGATGAGGGGGACTGAGGATAAAACATACAGGTTGCAGGGATTGGGTATGTCTAGTTCAATGAAAAGAAGGACTAGGGGTGACAAGATAGCAGTGTTCCAATATTTGAGGGGCTGCCACAAAGAAGAGGGAGTCAAGCTATTCTCCAAAGCTTCTGAAGGCAGGACAGGAAGCAATGGATGGAAACTAATCAAGGAGAGAAGCAACTTAGAACTAAGGAGAAATTTCCTGACAGTTAGAACAATTAATCAGTGGAATGAGTTGCTTCCAGAAGTTGTGAGCTCTCTATCACTTGAAGTTTTGAAGAACAGTTTGGACAACCATTTGTCTCAAATGCTATCATAGGGTTTCCTGCCTGAGCAAAGGATTGGACTAGAAGACCTCCATGTTCTCTTCCAACTCTGTTATTCTGCTATTTGCCCTTTTGCAAATATTGAAATCTAAATATTGTCCAGCTAAAACTGTAGAATGTATTTCTAGGTTTGTCGCTTCCATGCTATTTCTCCTGGAGTGCAAGGTGACATCCCTTCCTTATTTTTTTTCTCCCTGATTATAACCAAGTGAAATGCATTAGTTTGCGGGGGAGAGTGACCTGCTCAAAGTCATCTTTTGTGGCTGGATATAAATAGCAATAGCAATAGCAGTTAGACTTATATACCGCTTCATAGGGCTTTCAGCCCTCTCTAAGCGGTTTACAGAGTCAGCATATTGCCCCCAACAACAATCCGGGTCCTCATTTCACCCACCTCGGAAGGATGGAAGGCTGAGTCAACCCTGAGCCGGTGAGATTTGAACAGCCGAACTGCAGAACTGCAGTCAGCTGAAGTAGCCTGCAGTGCTGCATTTAACCACTGCGCCACCTCAGCTCTCGACCAGATAAACCAGATCTCTCTAGTTGATCCTCCTAATTGCCACACTGCTCTGGCTCAAAATTGTTCATATAAGGAAAAGGAAGGAAAAAAATAATAATTGGAACCTCCCCTTGGAAACCCTAGTTTTATCTGTCAACATATAATTTTATGACATTTTCATTTGGGATGTAGCCTGAAAGCTTAGGGAAAGAGAACCTTGTAACTTCCTTATGGCTTTATAGCACTAGACAAACAGCAGAGAGGATGATTAATGGCCTTATCTGAGCAACTGTTTAGCAGAGGGATGATAAGAGCCCTGGGAAAATAAAACAGGTAGCCAAACCCTAGATGATAACTGGGACTGGAGGCTAAGAATGGTTGCAGGAACTGGGTGTATCTAGTTTAATGAAAAGAAGGACTAGGGGAGACATGATAGCAGTGTTCCAATATCTCAGGGGTTGCCCCAAAGAAGAGGGAGTCAAGCTATTCTCCAAAGCACCTGAGGGCAGGACAAGAAGCAATGGGTGGAAACTAATCAAGGAGAGAAGCAACTTAGAACTGAGGAGAAATTCCCTGACAGTGAGAACAATTAATCAGTGGAACAACTTGCCTCCAGAAGCTGTGAATGCTCCAACACTGGAAGTTTTTAAGAAGATGTTGGATAACCATTTGTCTGAAGTGATGTAGGGTTTCCTGCCTAAGCAGGGGGTTGGACTAGAAGACCTCCAAGGTCCCTTCCCACTCTATTATTTTATAACTGAATCAATGTCTCCAACTGTGCAAGACAGTTTGGTTAAGATAAATGACCGTTCTACTCCTCAAAAAGACCTGAAGGAGGATTTTGAATCAAGATAATCAATCAATCAGAATAAAAGCTGGAAGGGACCTTGGAGGTCTTCTAGTCCAACCCCCTGTTCAAACAGGAGATCTTACACCATTCCAGACAGGTGGCTGGCCGTTCAGTCTCTTCTTAAAAACCTCCAGTAATGGAGCACCCACAATTTCTGGAGGCAAGCCATTCCACAGGTTAATTTTCCTCACTGTTAGGAAGCTTCCCCTTAATTCCAGTTTGCTTCTCTCCTTGATTAGTTTCCATCCATTGTTTCTTGTCCTGCCTTCTGGTGCTTTGGAAAATAAGTTGAGGAGAAAAATATTTTGAGCTATGCTAATTAAGATTCCATGGAGAGGATACGACACCACAGGAAGGAAGAACTCTTTTATTTTCCTCAGTTGTAAGAAAATCGGAACGTTTTCTGGAGATTTTGAGTGTCTGGAGACCAAGAGTTTACTGTTTAAATTCTGGTTCTGTCAACTCCTAAGACCATCAAAAATTGCCTTGAAGAACCTTACTTGAGGGTGAAGTCAGAATCAGAAGTTGATTCTACATATCAGAGCTCAGACTTCTAGAAAGATGGAGAGATGTATCTGAGTTGATTCCATAGACCTGTAATCTTGTTCTTAAAAATTAATGAAGAACAACTTTCCCTGAATAATTTTATATATACAGTACATAACATGGAAGCCAGGTAGCATCTCCTTGAGTTTCTTTCCTTTAAAAGAGAAAGTGGGGGGACGACTAGCTTTCTTTGGGGGTGAGGCTTCAGCTTTTGTGAATGCAATGTGTTGCTTCCAAAATCTTCCTAAGTGAAAGTTAATTCCAGAATATTTGAAGGATTGATCTTGCTGTATGCTGAGGTTTGCAAAAAATCTCGGTTCATGGTACCAACTCCACAATTCCTGATCTACAAAATGGTGGCTTTCGTGTTTTTTTTAACAGGAGAAGGCCTTTTTGCCACCTCTTTCCTCCACCGTTAGAAAATAGATGCCTCAAATCTTTAAGAGGCTCAACACGCCTCCTTTGCTATTTGAAACCCACCTAAATCTCCGCAAATATGTCAGTCCTTCAAGGTAGGCCAGGTCAGGAAGTAGACTTGCCCTGGCCCTATGGAACGATCTACTCCCAGAGATCCGGACCCCCTCCCCACTCTCGCGGCCTTCCGAAAGTCTATTAAGACCTGGCTTTTCCGGCAGGCCTGGGGCTGTTGACCTCTTGAATGAGGTCCAGCCTCCACTAAGGTTGAGTGCATGTTGTGTCTTTTTAACTTGCTTGTCTTCTACTTTTTAAACTTTTTAGTGTTTTTTAAATTGTTTTTATGTAAGCCGCCCGGAGTCCTTCAGGATTGGGTGGCACATAAATTTATTAAACTGAACTGAACTGAACTGAAGTAAGGTAAAGCTTACCCTTGCACCTATGTGCTAGTCGTTCCTGACTCTAGGAGGCGGTGCTCATCTCAATTTCAAAGCCGAAGAGCTTTGAAAAGCTGAAGATGTGTCCATGGTCATGTGGCCGGCATGACTCAATGCCAAAGGTGCATGGAACATTGTTCCTTTCCCACCAAAGGTGGTTCCTATTTTTCTACTTGCATTTTTACATACTTTCGAACGGCTAGGTTGGCAGAAGCTGGGGACAAGTCACGGGAGCTCCCTCCGTTATGCGGCGCTAGGGATTTGAACCACTGAACTGCTGACCTTTCTGATCAACAAGCTCAGCGTCTTAGCCACCGAGCCACCGCTTCTGGAATTTTATTGCTTTTGGGTGCATGGACAATATTTTGAAAGGCTGAGTTAGGGTGGGACCAGTTTGAGTTTCTTGGTAATGTTCTCTTCTTTTCCCAGGTTAAAATCATATTTTGGTCACTGCTGTATAGGTCATCCTTGACTTACAACTGCAATAGAGTTTGCCCATCTTGGTCATAAATGAAGGCCAGTTGTCAAGAGACTGAAATGTGGTCATGTGTCTCGGCAGGGTGGGGGGTGGGCAGCCATCAGAACTTCAGAACTAAGTCATAAGTACTCTGTGCCAACCCGGAAGTTCTCACACTCCTGGCAAGTCCATCATAACTTAAGCGAGCAATTGTAAGTCAAGGGCAGTGGTGGGTGGGTTTCAAAAATTTTTGGAGCCTCTTCTGTAGGTGTGGCCTGCTTTCCGGGTCCACTGGTGGAACCTCTTCTAACCGGTTCGGTAGATTTGACGAACCGGTTCTACCGAATAGGTGCGAACTGGTAGGAAGCCACCTCTGGTCGAGGGCTACCTGTTGTCCTTCTCCAAAGTTTGTCTCTTGATTTTCAACCAAATAATGGAAATGGGGAGAAGAATCTAGCCATGGGGACCTACAGTATCTCCCATTTCCTGCCTCCCGTCCTTTAAAAAAATGTCTCTTACGGTAGCTTATAATTTATTCAGTAATGGTTTTTCTTTTTACCTTTATTTTTCTTTGCAGACGTTTCGGCTAGAACATCCATCCAGCGGTACATCTTGAGAGTAGGGCAACCCCGTCACCATGCAGGGCCTCGTGGGAGTCTTGTGTTTCGCACTGCTTCTTGCTACAGGTAAGGACAGGTGTGCATAGATGCCCACGTAGAAAGGTTGGTTCTGTTGAAATCAATGGGATGAAACCACGTTGTAACTGTCAGCCTTTTGGTGGGAAAAAGTTACAAGTGGCCAAGGTGGAAACCAGGCAAGTGGATGGAGGAAGAAAGCGTGAACTACAAGGGATTCAGGTTTGGGTTTTTATTAATGAAATAATATATCTATTCTGCCTATCATCCCTCAATTTTGGGCTCCTATTGATGGTTTCACTCCAAGTAAAAAAATTGCATTGAGTGCTAAGTGGCACCAACCCATTTAGATAGGGACTGAATTGTTTATTTTACAAAATTATAAGGCTGACCAAACTCCATAAGGATTCGAAGTAGCTTAGAATAAAAACAATAATCTCATTTCAAAAAGACACACAAATGCCAGGGCGAAAACATCAAATAAAAGATGATCAGCTTATAGCTTATAGACTCACCGCCCCAATTAATCCAATGCCTGGGGAAAGACCCAGCTTTTTAGAGTTGGGGTCATAATCAGGAATGGAAGCTCTTTCTTTCTTTCTTCTTTCTTCTTTCTTTCTTTCTTTCTTTCTTTCTTTCTTTTCTTTCTTTCTTTCTCCTTCCTTCTTTCCTTCTTCTCTTTTCTTTCTTTCTTTCTTTCTTTCTTTCACCTTCCTTCTTTCTTTCCTTCTTCCTCTCTTCTTTCTTTCTTTTCTTTCTTTCGCCTTCCTTCCTTCTTTTGTTCCTTCTTCCTTTTTTCTTTATTTCTTTATTTCTTTTTTCTCTTTCTTTCTTTCTTTCTTTCTTTCTTTCTTTCTTTCTTTTGCCTTCCTTCTTTCCTTCTCCCTTTTTTCTTTCTTTCTTTCTTTCTTTCTTTCTTTCGCCTTCCTTCTTTCTTTCCTTCTTCCTCTCTTCTTTCTTTCTTTCTTTTCTTTCTTTCTTTCAACTTCCTTCCTTCTTTTGTTCCTTCTTCCTCTTTTCTTTCTTTCTTTCTTTTTTTCTTTCTTTTTTTCTTTCTTTTTTTCTTTCTTTCTTTCGCCTTCCTTCTTTCTTTCCTTCTCCCTCTCTTCTTTCTTTCTTTTCTTTCTTTCTTTCTTTCTTTCACCTTCCTTCCTTCTTTTGTTCCTTCTTCCTTTTTTCTTTATTTCTTTTCTTTTTTTCACTTTCTTTCTTTATCTTTCTTTCTTTTGCCTTCCTTCTTTCCTTCTCCCTTTTTTCTTTCTTTCTTTCTTTCGCCTTCCTTCTTTCTTTCCTTCTTCCTCTCTTCTTTCTTTCTTTTGTTTCTTTCTCTCTTTCTTTCTTTCGCCTTCCTTCCTTCTTTTGTTCCTTCTTCCTTTTTTCTTTCTTTTCTTTCTCTCTCTCTCTCTTTCTTTCTTTCACCTTCCTTCCTTCTTTCTTTCCTTCTTCCTCTCTTCTTTCTTTTCTTTCTCTCTCTCTCACTTTCTCTTTCACTCTCTCTTCTCCCTCCCTCCCTCCCCTCCCCTGCCTCCTCTTCCTCCTCAGAGTTGTGGGTGCTTTTATATTATAAAAAGACTCTCACACAGTGGGCCTGTTGTTTAGATTGCATTTGGCGCTTTTGTATTATTTGTATACATCAAAAGAGGGGGTGTTCCAGAGAGCAAGGACTGCAACAGAGAAGATCCTAGCTGCTTTCTACGTCCCATCAGGTGACACTGCTTAAAGCAGGGGTGTCAAACTCAAAGCCTGGGGCCCAGATCCGGCCCGCAGGGTGCTTAGATCCGGTCCGCGGGGCTGCCCTGGAAACAGCAAAGAAATGGAGTTTCTGCAAGTGAAAAAGCCCGCAGCGTCAGGCTAATCTAAGCTCTGGGAAGGGTGTGGGTTGTTTGTGTATGTGGTGCGTCAAAAGGTGAAATAAGCACTTTATATATCTCACTAAAGGTCCACACCTGAGATAAGTCTTAAAAAAACCCTAGTCTTTAAACTCTTACCTTCTAAGTTTTGATTAAATGGATATTAATGCCTTTGTCAGCTGTATTTCTTCTTAATCAGCTATTAGATTAAGCCTAAATGACCCTTGGAAATGGATTGTAATTTGTTTCTTGATGTCTAGGCAGCAATAGATCTAAAACAGGGAAATTATTTCCCTGAGGAATGGTATACTAACGGTAAAAATTTCTTTGATTTGGGGCGTGCCTTGATATTTTCAAAAATGCCTGACATTGATTTCAACCGAAACAGAGCACATGGGTTTGACATGCAGTCTGATTTGATGAAATACTCCCATTCTTTTTTTTTGCAATTTTTTTTTATTTTTAAACATAAAAAACAACATTAAAAAAAATTCTCATCCATACATACTGTAGAAAGTGTATCAGTTGGTTACAAAAGGTTTTCGTGCATCTCTTCCACAGTCATCAAGCATAATTCATATTAACTCAAGTATTTTAACTCAAATATTTATACATGTTATCCTTAAACCTCCATTTATGTTCGACTATAATTATTTAAACGTCCTTCATCATAAAATATACCGAAATTTAATACATAACCACATACTGGAATTTCATTTAATATTTCTAAAATCCTCCAATAATACTGATTCCTTATGTCCTATTCTAGCTAAACATCCATAATATTTAATAACAGACTTTTCTAATCCTCCTTTCCAAATCGCTGTTGGCAATTTTCACCTAGTTTCCTTATATTATACTCATATATATGTACATAAGTTGTCATTATTATCCCTCCTTTAATTGACTATATCCTGTATCATAACATTTTACCCCTAATAATCAAAGCTTAACTGTATCTAACTTAATTCTTTTTTTATTAACTTTTGTAATCCAAAAGGATTTCTAATCTTCCTTTCATGGGTACCGTTCAATATTCATATCCAATTATTACTTATCCTAACACTACACATTGTATGCATTATTATCATTATAAATTATTTATTTAATTATATCTATTATTACTAAATTTCACTAAGTTTAACTAGTTTTAAGTTATATTGTTCCATCTATCAACCTGTATCTTTCCAATAACAAAACAATCTTATATCTTCTGCCATAGTATTTTAACTCAGATATTTATACAAATACTCGCATTCTTGATGTGTCTATAAACATGTATATAAATTTAACAAATGACTAAATCATAAACAGGCATAGAAAAAGCCTGGCTCTTGTTGTCAGGGTTCCAAATAACAACCCCAACGAAAGAAGACTCTTGAGGTTCCTCAAAGTTTCCTTTTATTAGAGATGTCATGTTGGCATCTCTGGAAAACCCAACTCTGAAAGTTTTCAGATTTTCCCCACCCATGTGAAAGTTCAAGTCCCTGACCAGCATCCACATGTCCATCACATGGCCCGATTGGGCACCATCCAAAACTGGAGATGCCTCCCAGTCATGCCACTCAAGGTGCAGGGCAAGTTGGCCTTGACTCTCTGAGAAAAGAATGTTATTTTGACTATATATCACCCATGCTCCACATAATCCCCCCCTCCCATTTTCCCACAGCAGAAAATTTGGCAGGCCTGAAGGGCCAAATGTAAAAGGTCTGACATTTGTTTGTCTAGAAAGAAATGTTAGACAACTCGGAAAGGCGGCATAGATTCAGTTTGAGACAAAAAGTTTGGAGAATTGGAGAATTCTAGAAGAGGGGTCTCCAACAGGCTGGGGAATTCTGGGAGTTGAAGTCCGCCAGGCTTAAAGTTGCCAAGTTTGGAGACCCCTGTTCTAGAAGACTAATTTCAGGGAGATAAGAGCAGTGTTTTCAGCGTAAAATGCATTGTTCCAATAGAATATACATAACTCAAAATTGAGTTGTGGAGTTTCTACAGAATTGGTCGTTCTCTTGCAGATGTTTCATTACCCCAACTATAGAGGTGGGTTCCTACTGGTTTGGACCGGTTCAGCCGAACCGGTAGTAACTTGGCAGCCTGGGTCGCTGGAATTGACAGTGACCCAGGCCTGCCACACCCCTGAATCGGTTCTCTCTTGTTTTTGCCTTCTGCGCACGCGCAGAGCAATTTCTATTACACTGTGCTTGCACACAGCACATCCCTGAGCAAATTGGCACTAGCGGCAACCAGAGCCCAACCCTACCCGACTAGGTAGCATTATCAGTGCTAGTGGGTGTGAGGTTTGCTCCCTGTAGATAGTCAGTAGTTTGCCCTGCCAGCGATGGTGGATGCGTGGTGGGATTAACATCAAACAACAATATAACAGAAAACAATTGCTTAATCAAAGAACTACCAAGGAGGGGAGGGGGGAATCACATTTTGCACCAACACTGGCATGCAAACTCCTGCATATTAACAAGGAACAAACCCCGCACTCACTAGCACTGATCATGTTACCTAGTTGGGTAATGAAACGTCTGCCAACAAACAACAGAGCTCAAAAAGACCAAGGATTCCAAAGTGTATTGTGTTAACCTTGCTGTTGTTGTTGTTGTTGTTGTTGTTGTTGTGTATGTGTTATATAATCTCTAATTGCTATTATGCTGCTGTTGTTCTATTATCTATTACATTCCTGCTTGTAGGCTGCAAGTTGTTTTATTTCTGGCATGGGAATATCATAAGCAATTCATTCATTTTTAAAATCCCTTTGGAGTTTCTTTGGAAACAGAGGCAGATTGGGGTTGCGGTTAAGGCGTCAGGCTAGAAACTGGGAGGCTGTGAGTTCTGGTGCTGCCTTAGGCCAGGGGGGGGGGGAATTGAAAAATGTCAGCCACTGGTTCTCTGTCCAGTTGCTGGGTGGCCATGGCCATGGGGGCGTCCTGTACCACTTTGGTTGTGTGCGTGGAATTTTTGCCCTCCCCATGCTCCAGAGGCTTTATCTGAATCTACAGGAGGGTGAAAACCGCTTCCCCTGGGCTCCGGAGCCTGGAAACGGGCCCGTTTTTGGACTTCTGCTACTTCCGGCAGGCCTATTTTTCATCCCTCCAGAGCAGTGGTGGGTTTCAAAAAAATTTCAAACCTACTCTGTGGGTGTAGCCTCCTTTGTGGGAGTGGCTTGCTGACCATGTGACCTGGTGGGAGTGGCTTGCCAGCCATGTGTTCTCTTTCTCTTTCTCTCTCCCTCCCTCCCTCTCTCTCTCTTTCCTTCCTTTTGTCTCTCTGTCCCTTTTTCCTTTTTTTCTTTCATCTCTCTCTCACACACACTTTTTCTTTCTTTCTTTCTTTCTTTCTTTCTTTCTTTCTTTCTTTCTTTCTTTCTTTCTTTCTTCCTTTCTTTCTTCCTTTCTTTCTCTTTCTCTTTCTCTTTCTCTTTCCCTCTCTGTGTGAGTCTGTGTGTGTGTGTTGGATTTCAAAATTTTTTGCAACCTCTTCTGTAGGTGTGGCCTGCTTTCCGGGTCCACTGGTGGAACCTCTTCTAACCGGTTCGGTAGATTTGAGGAACCGGTTCTACCGAACTGGTGCGAACTGGTAGGAACCCACATCTGTCCCAGAGCCTCCACATGGGCCCTGCCCTTACCTCGCATCCAAAATGGGCCATGTAGAGACTCCTGGGAGGGGAGGGGAAGCGTGGGGAAGTCCAGCCGGTCCTTCCAACAACCGGTTCAGTGAACCAGACTAAAATTAACATCTGGTTTGCTTGAACCAATCCGAACTGGCTGAATCCCACCACTGCCTTAGGCACAAAACCAACTGCATGAACTGGAGCAATCATTTTCTCTCAGTCAATAAAAAACCACCGCCAAAATCTCGCCAAACCAATTCAGGCAGTTGTGAGATATCAAAAACAGCCCCCCAAAACAGCCCCTATACACACACACAAAGAGTTCCTTTGGTAGTCTTTTTTTTTTGGTGGTGGCGCAGTGGTTAGAATGCAGTATTGCAAGCTAATTCTGCTGACTGCTGATTGCCAGGAATTCGGCAGTTCGATCCTGACCGGCTCAAAGTTGACTCAGCCTTCCATCCGACTTCCAGGTCAGGTAAAATCAGGACCCAGATTGTTGGGAACAAGAGGTTGACTCTGTAGTATAACACTCAGAGAGGGCTGTAAAAGCACCGTGAAGCGGTATATAATTTTAAGTGCTATTGCCGTTTTCGGAAAGATTTAATCCGAACCTTACTTTTGGGTCTTTAGCGCGTTTGATCTATTCTACTGAACATCCCCATTACATCATGAACCATTTTTTCCCCTCCCTCAATTTCTTTTCCTAGGAACCTGTCTAGAGTGTGAAAGTTGTTCTGGATTTAAGGAAGACTGTACCGGCCAATTAGAGCTATGTAAGGAACACCAAGATACCTGTGCTACCATACGAACGGAAACCGTAATGAGTGAGTATTTTTTGGCCAGCAAGTACCTGCCCTCTCCTTTTATCTGTTTTTAACCAATAAACCAATTTTCCTCGCTCCCAATTGCAAAAGATTTTTTTCCCCTCCAGGCTGGACATCTGATCTCTTCCTGAGTTATTATGAATCTTTCCTGAGAAAAGATTAATGAATTTAATGAGGTCGTATCTATGGCTGATAAGAGAGACATTGCAAAGTTTTAAATCAGGGGTGTCCAACTTGGGGCAACTTTGAGAGTTGTGGGCTTCAACTCCCAGAATTCCCCAGCTGGAGGTTGGACTCCTCTGCTCTGAATCCTACCTGAACCGGGAGGCTCTCACAACAGTCACTCGTGCCCTTGTGACCTCTAGGCTGGAATACTGCGACGTGCTCTACATGGGGCTGCTCTTGAAGAGCATCCGGCGACTTCAGCTAGTCCAGAATGCGGCCGCGCGAGCGATCGTGGGTGCACCTCGGTACACCCACATAACACCTATCCTCCGCGAGCTGCGCTGGCTACCTGTCGATCTCCGGGTGCGCTTCAAGGTGCTACTTACCACCCATAAAGCCCTTCATGGTAGTGGATCTGGGTACTTGAGAGACCGCCTCCTGCCAATCACCTCCTCGTGACCCATTAGATCACATCGATTAGGCCTCCTCCGAGTTCCATCTGCCAGTCAGTGTCGACTGGCAACTACGCGGAGGAGAGCCTTCTCGGTAGTAGCTCCGACCCTTTGGGACGATCTCCCCGTGGAGATTCGCACCTTCACCACCCTCCAGACCTTCCGCACAGCCCTTAAAATCTGGCTATCCCGTCAGACCTGGGGTTAAAGAATGTAACTCACCCCCACCCGAATGGTATGAATGTTGTGTGCTATTTTTAATTATGTATTGTCCTTATGTGTTATTGTTTGTATCCCCCTCCCTTTGAGTTGTAAGCCGCCCTGAGTCCCCCCAGGGAAAAGGGCGGCCTATAAATAAATTTTCAAATACTCAAAATACTCAAATTTGTAGGGTGCTCTGGTTCAATAAAGATTGGGTTAACCATTAATCTCCGCCAGCATTTCCATGACTGCTTCCCTTGATTGTTCCCATCTAGGAAAAGTCAGCAGCTTCACCATTGTCAAGTCCTGCTTTCAGACCTCCGAGTGCCGCAGCAGCAGCAAAGGAAATTCCTTAATAAAAGTGAATGTGAACATTGAATGTAGTTCGTCGCCAGCTGGAAAGATGGGAAGTGAAGTCGTCGAAGCACCGGTTTTTTTGAGCAATGAATTGCCCGACAATCAACTCCAAGTTGAAGGCTTCCGTCGTCCCAAATCCAGGGCTGCTGGACCCCTCAATTCTAATTCTTTTGCCGCCGGCACCACACCTGGAGATGCAAGTACAGTCGCTGAAAAAACAACTGCAAAACTGGAAACAACCACTGCAGAACCCGACACGACCACTGCAGAACCCGACACGACCACTGCAGAACCCGACACGACCACTGCAGAACCCAAAACGACCACTGCAGAACCCAAAACGACCACTGCAGAACCCAAAACAACCACTGCAGAACCCAAAACGACCACTGCAGAACCCAAAACAACCACTGCAGAACCCAAAACGACCACTGCAGAACCCGACACGACCACTGCAGAACCCAAAACAACCACTGCAGAACCCAAAACGACCACTGCAGAACCCAAAACAACCACTGCAGAACCCAAAACGACCACTGAAAAACCCAAAACAACCACTGAAAAACCCAAAACAACCACTGAAAAACCCAAAACAACCACTGAAAAACCCAAAACAACCACTGAAAAACCCACCACAAAACCCAAAACAACCACTGCAAAACCCAAAACAACTACCAAGCGTCCCAGCGTAGAAACCACAACGGTGGGCAATGCCCATCAAACCGTTGCATCCTTTTTCCTGGCTCTCTCTTCCCTTCTGCTAATGAACATCCTCCTCTAAAGAAGCCGCCCCTCGGGCGAACGGAGCCTGCGTGGAAGCAAACTTCTCCTTTCAGCCCAAACTTTCCTAAAGAGAATCAATACCCCCAGGATGATATAATCATAGGAGCCTTTATTGGCCACATGGAATTGGACACACAAGGGATTGGTCTCCGCTATATGAGCTCACGCTCCACCTACCAGCAGCAAGTAATAAGTTCATTGATCCTAATAAACAACAGATGATTTTCTTCTCCTTCCATTTCTGGATTTGTAACCAGTGGGTGAAATAACAACAACAACAACAACAATAATAATAATTATTATTATTTCTGACTTTAAGTTTTGAGGTGACGGGGAAAAGCAGGAAACAGTTTCCCAAGATAATCAAAATAAAAACCCATAGCCAAAACCGGCGTTATCTTCATGGAAAATTCGGAGGGAACCAGGAAACCTAAGTGGCCATTAGGGCTAAGAGCACCTTCACACGGCTTCCTTTGGTGGATGGAATAGAATTAGAAAGAATAGGAAAAGGAAAAGGAATAGGAAAAGGAATATTAATAGGAATAGGAATATTAATAGGAATATTAATACGAATAGGAATATTAATAGGAATAGAATAAAGAATAGGAATATTAATAGGAATAGGAATAGAATAAAGAATAGGAATATTAATAGGAATAGGAATATTAATAGGAATAGGAATATTAATAGGAATAGGAATAGAATAAAGAATAGGAATATTAATAGGAATAGGAATAGAATAAAGAATAGGAATATTAATAGGAATAGGAATATTAATAGGAATAGGAATATTAATAGGAATAGGAATAAGAATAGGAATATTAATAGGAATAGGAATAAGAATAGGAATATTAATAGGAATAGAATAAAGAATAGGAATATTAATAGGAATAGGAATATTAATAGGAATAGGAATATTAATAGGAATATTAATAGGAATAGGAATAGAATAAAGAATAGGAATATTAATAGGAATAGGAATATTAATAGGAATAGGAATAGGAATATTAATAGGAATAGGAATAGGAATATTAATAGGAATAGGAATAAGAATAGGAATATTAATAGGAATAGAATAAAGAATAGGAATATTAATAGGAATAGGAATATTAATAGGAATAGGAATAGGAATATTAATAGGAATAGGAATATTAATAGGAATAGGAATAAGAATAGGAATATTAATAGGAATAGGAATAAGAATAGGAATATTAATAGGAATAGGAATAGAATAAAGAATAGGAATATTAATAGGAGTAGGAATATTAATAGGAATAGGAATATTAATAGGAATATTAATAGGAATAGGAATAAGAATAGGAATATTAATAGGAATAGGAATAGAATAAAGAATAGGAATATTAATAGGAATAGGAATATTAATAGGAATTGGAATATTAATAGGAATTGGAATATTAATAGGAATAGGAATAAGAATAGGAATATTAATAGGAATAGGAATATTAATAGGAATAGGAATATTAATAGGAATAGGAATATTAATAGGAATAGGAATAAGAATAGGAATATTAATAGGAATAGGAATAGAATAAAGAATAGGAATATTAATAGGAATAGGAATAGAATAAAGAATAGGAATAGGAATATTAATAGGAATAGGAATATTAATAGGAATAGGAATATTAATAGGAATAGGAATAAGAATAGGAATATTAATAGGATAGAAATATTAATAGGAATAGGAATATTAATAGGAATAGGAATAAGAATAGGAATATTAATAGGAATAGGAATAGAATAAAGAATAGGAATATTAATAGGAATAGGAATAGGAATATTAATAGGAATAGGAATATTAATAGGAATATTAATAGGAATAGGAATATTAATAGGAATAGGAATATTAATAGGAATAGGAATATTAATAGGAATAGGGTAGGGTAGGGTTGGGTAGAGTAGAGTACAGTAGAATGGAATGGAATGGAATGGAATGGAATAGAATAGAATAGAATAGAATAGAATAGAATAGAATAGAATAGAATAGAATAGAATAGAATAGAATAGAATAGAATAGAATAGAATAGAATAGAATAATATTCATCTAGACCAGGAGTGGGGGATGATGGCTCTTTAATGACTTGTGGGCTTCAACTCCCAGAATTCCCGAGCCAGTCATGCTGGCTTAGGAATTCTGGGAGTTGGAGTCCACAAGTCATAAAGGGACCATCGTTTTCCCACTTCTGCTCTTGGACGAGTCCCTATATTTATCTTTTAAATAGAGCTGTTATGGCAACCTCTTGGGTTTCCAAATCTGTCTCTCCTAGGGAGAGGCACTCCAAGCAACTGTGTCTTTTCAAACATTGATTCTTTCCATTTTCAGGCACAGCAACGTTTGTTTGGCATCAATCATCACAGGAACTCAGAGGTTTTATGTTATGAATATGCAGGATCACCAAACTCCCTTCTTTCAAACATTATGGCTGTTGAGAAATAGCTCTCTTAGCTTTTCGTATAGCTCAGAAAATCACTAAGATCACTCTGAAACAACCCAGGTGTCAGCGTTCCAAATATCATGCAGAATTAAATCAGAGTCCAAGGCAGAGCTATCCTTAAAGTTCCAATTTAATAAGACAGACATGTTGGCAACCATCTGTGGAATCCCAAATCTGAAACTTCCTGGGATTCCACCCAGTTGAAAGTTCATGATCTTATCCCCACACCCATAAATCCATCACATGGTCCAATCTTCTTCGGCCACGCTGGCATCTCCACCCAGTTGGTTCCGGTCAGGTGCAGAGGTGCAGAGACAAAAGATGACCTTGGGCTTCTAGAAAGAAATGGCAACAATACATTCCCCAATTCTACTCCTTTCTATTCCCCCCATCCCAACTACTACACTAATGAAACAGCACAGCGAAATCATAGAAAGTGTGGCAGGCCAAAGATCCTAAAAGGGACATAATTGCAGGCCTGACACCAGGGGGTGGTGGAACAGTTGTGGTGGAATGTAGTCTGGATTCCCAAGAGAGGGGAGCTGTATTCCAGAGGACCAAGAGGCAACAAAGTTTAGATACTTTGGTTGGAGGGGGGAGGAAGAAGGTCAAAGTAGCCTCTCCCTAGATGTTTCCAGAGTCTATCTTTAGTTATGCAAATTATGCAAAAAGTGCAAAGAAGAGCAACTAAGATGATTAAGGGCCTGGAGACAAAAAAACATATGAAGGACGGTTGCAGGAATTGGGTATGGCTACTCCAAAGAAAAGAAGACTAGGGATGACATGATAGCAATCTTCCAGTATGAGGGGTCACCACAAGAAAGAAGGGGTCAACCAGTGGTGGGTTGCTGCTGGTCCTGAACAGTACGGCTGTACCGGTAGAGGCCCATAGCAGCTGTGAAAGTATCGGTATGGTGGGTCATTTGGCCCACCCTCCTGCCCGCACTCTATAGCTGCCTTTAATGCCAACAGACACACTGCGCATGGACTTTCTCCAAGGTCCTTTCCAGCTCTACTTCGATGAAATGCAAGTACTTTGCTTTAGTTTGAGAAGATTCCTGTCTATGCACGAAGAATGAAGAAAACTGCTTGGGAGAAACTCGGTGTGACTTTCTTAGTTTAGAGAGCATATAGCAATGCTTCTCCATTGCAACTTGAGTTGACACTGATGGGAATGAGCATCCATTCATGGGTTCTAGGAAAGAAACCCTGCAGGCAGATGGCTTCAATCGCTGCCCTAAAACTCACTGTAATTTCTCACACACAAATGCTGGGGAAGTTAGATGCGGTCAAATGTTTGTGCTTCGCTTTACAGTTAAACAAAGGCGTCTCCCTCCAGACCATCTGCAGTCCACTCTTTCCATTCCAGGATGTGATAAATGCATTAGCCACCTGATATGATTACAGGGCCATAAAAGCATATATTCTCTTTTATAACCTCTGCAGTCCAAAGGGTAGAACTCGCTTGAATTTGAATTGAATTTACTTTATTTGTATGCCGCCCTTTTCCCTGAAAGGGACTCAGGGCGGCTCACAATTCAAGGGGGAGGGGGGAAACAACAAAATTACAAAATATAAAGACATACACAGTTAAAAAACACAACAATCATACCATTCGGAGTGGGGCTGCAAGTCTTTAGCCCCAGGCCTGTCGGAACAGCCAGGTCTTAAGGGCTATGCGGAAGGCCTGGAGGGTGGTGAGGGTACGAATCTCCACGGGGAGTTCGTTCCACAGGGTTGGAGCAGCCACAGAGAAGGCTCTCCTCCGGGTAGTTGCCAGTCGACATTGGGCGGCTGATGGAATTCGGAGGAGGCCTAGTCTGTGGGATCTTATTGGTCTAGTGGAGGTAATTGGCAGTAGGCGGTCTCTCAAGTACCCAGATCCAATACCATGAAGGGCTTTGTAGGTGACAACTAGCACCTTGAAGCGAATCCGGAGACCAACAGGCAGCCAGTGCAGCTCGTGGAGGATAGGTGTTACATGGGTGAATCGAGGCGCACCCACGATCGCTCGTGCGGCTGCATTCTGGACAAGCTGAAGTCACCGAATACTCTTCAAGGGCAGCCCCATGTAGA
Source organism: Thamnophis elegans (assembly GCF_009769535.1). Lineage (NCBI taxonomy): Eukaryota > Metazoa > Chordata > Lepidosauria > Squamata > Natricidae > Thamnophis > Thamnophis elegans. Next base: position 7,201,339 of record NC_045552.1, read on the forward strand.
GCACATTGCAGTACTCCAGCTTAGAGGTCACAAGGGCACGAGTGACTGTTGTGAGAGCCTCCCGGTTCAGGTAGGGACGCAACTGGTGCACCAGGCGAACCTGGGCAAACGCCCCCCTGGTCACAGCTGACAAATGGTGTTCAAGACTCAGCTGTGGGTCCAGGAGGACTCCCAAGTTGTGAACCCTATCTGAGGGGCGTACTATTTGACCCCCCAGCCTGAGAGATGGAACACTTGGCCAATTAGTAGGAGGAAAGCACAACAGCCACTCGGTCTTATCTGGATTGAGTACAAGCTTGTTAACCCCCATCCAGTCCCTAACAGCCTTGAGGCCCTGGTTCATCACGTCCATCGCTTCATTGAGTTGGCACGGGGCGGACAGATACAGCTGTGTATCGTCCGCATACTGGTGGTATTTTATCCCGTGCCGTCGAATGATCTCACCCAGCGGTTTCATGTAGATATTAAAAAGGAGGGGGGACAGGACCGAACCCTGCGGCACCCCACACAATAGGGGCCTAGGGGTCGATCTCTGCCCTCCAACTAACACTGACTGTGACCTGTCCAAGAGGTAAGAGGAAAACCACCGTAAGACAGTGCCTCCCACCCTCACCTCCCGCAGTCGTCGCAGAAGGATACCATGGTCGATGGTATCGAAAGCCGCAGAGAGGTCAAGGAGTACCAGGATGGAGGCATGACCTCCATCCCTGGCTCTCCAAAGATCATCGAACAACGCGACCAAAGCGGTTTCCGTGCTGTAGCCAGGCCTGAAACCAGACTGGAAGGGATCCAGATAACTAGTTTCCTCCAAGGACCACTGTAGCTGAAAGGCCACCACCTTCTCAACAACCTTCCCCACAAAGGGGAGGTTGGAGACTGGACGATAGTTGTTTAGGACGGCTGGATCCAAAGATGGTTTCTTCAGGAGGGGTCTCACCACTGCCGCCTTTAATGCGGGGGGAAAGACCCCCTCCCGAAGGGAGGCGGCAACAACCGCCTGGATCCAGCCCCGTGTCACTTCCCTGCTGTTAACAACCAGCCAGGAGGGGCACGGGTCCAGTACACATGTGGAGGCACTTACAGCTCTCATGGCCTTGTCCACGTCCTCAGGGGTAACAACCTGAAACTCAATCCAGTGATGTCCCACCAGATTATCCCTTGGTGCCTCAGCTGGTTCTGCGGGATTGGAGTCCAGGTCCGTCCGAAACCGAGCAACTTTGTCCGCGAGGAATTGGACGTAGTCCTCATCTCTGCCCTGCAAAGGATCACTCGTATCCCTCCTATTTAGGAGGGAACGGGTTATCCTGAACAAGGCGGCTGGGCGCGACTCAGCGGAAGCAATCAGAGAGGCAATGTATGTTCTTTTTGACGTCCTAATTGCCCGGATGTAGACTCTGATGCTGGATGTTAAAAGTGCTCGGTCCGACTCGGATTTTCTGGATCTCCATCGGTGCTCTAGGCGTCTCTTTCGGCGCTTCATCTCCCGGAGTTCCTCAGTAAACCAAGGGGCCCTCCTGGATCCACTGCCTCGGAGCGGCCGTAAAGGCGCAATCCGGTTAAGAGCCTCTGTCGCTGCTGAATTCCAAGCAGCAGCCAGAGTCTCCGCCGGACTGCGGGCGAGAGTATCAGGAATGACCCCAAGTTCCGTCTGAAAACCTGACGGGTCCATAAGTTGCCTGGGGCGGAACCACCTGGTCGGTTCCTCCTCCCAACAGTGGGGGTTTGGTCTCCAAAAGTCAAGCCTCAGTAGGTAGTGGTCTGACCATGACAGGGGTAAGATCTCACTACTCCTCAGACCAAGATCACAAGTCCACTGCTCCGAGAGAAATACGAAGTCGAGCATGTGACCCGCTGAGTGAGTTGGGCCCCGGATTACTTGGGTCAAGCCCATGGCTGTCATGGAAGCCATGAACTCCTGCGCTCCATCAGAGTGTTCACCGAGCGAAGGCAAATTGAAATCCCCCAGAACCATAAGCCTGGGGAACTCAACAGCTCGGCTACCGACTCGAGGAGCGAGGGGAGGGCTGCTGCAACACTGTTGGGAGGCAGGTACATTAACAGCAAGCCCACTTGACCCTTGAGGTCCAACTTCACCAGCAGGGACTCACACCTGACAAGCTCCAGAGCAGGGATCCTACGAGGTACTAGAGACTCTCGGATAACAATGGCCACACCCCCATCCCTTCTCTGAGCTCGCGGCTGATGGAGCACCTGAAAGCCCTCTGGGCACATCTCTACGAGGGGGACTCTTCCCTCCGGGCCCAGCCAGTTTCAGTAATACATGCCAGGTCTGCCCTCTCGTCTAAAATTAAGTCCCGAACGAGAGGAGCCTTATGAACTACAGACCTGGCATTTAGCAACAGCAGCCTGAGACCAGGGTCCTGATTACTCGCGCCATCTGGCCTTGGAGTGGGACTCATAGGGCCGGAAGGAGGGATCTCTGTAACGTAGCGAGCCCTCCTTCCCCGGTAATGGCCAGCCCTAAAGTCCCCGCCATATCTGCCCCTCCCTGTTAAGACCGTAATGCTCCCGCCCACTCCCGTGTCCGTAGTTCCACCAACCACCCTTATGGCCCCCGCGTTCCTCGACAGGCCCTCCGAATCAAACACACTCATTCGTTCACCCAAGCAGTCCCCACGTAGTAATTAAAAACACAGAATACAATGATAATAGGTTAATAAAAAGTGGGATCATTCACTCAATCGCATGCATATCCCATACACTCACCATACAAGTTAAAAATTGCGCAACTGTGCAAAGTTCGTACAAGGCTTGTACTAATATGAGAGAGGAGGTCTTAATGTTCTTAGTCTTCTCCTCTGCAAAGTCCAGTAAAGAGGGCAAGGTCCAAAGGTATGAAGGTATCTTTCTTAGCACAATAAATGTCAATTGCCCAATACGGGATTCTGTGCCGCTGCCCAATTCCGTGGGCAGCAGCATGGAATCCCGTATTTCACTGCTACTATCCTGACGTAACCACAATTACAAGGAAGGAGAATCGAAACTTTTCCCCAAACAGCTCCTGATATGACAAGACCACACAGGACAGTCTACCCATTGTGAGCCTCATCCTATAACTAGAGTAGACTAGACTAGACTAGACTAGACTGGACTGGACTGGACTGGACTGGACTGGACTGGACTGGAATAGGAGCCCAACTCCGCTGGTATGTCCGGAGAGCAGCACCTTCCACCATGGCCAAGACTGCCTACCAACTAGAAATCAATGACCTTATGGCCATCCAAAACAGAGAGGGCAAGACACCATCAACAAAGTTATGAAAACCATGAGCCTGCACTCTGGAGATGCAGCTGACCATGCAAAGTGGCATTCGATGATCTGAAAAGTGGACTGCAGGAATATGCTAGGAAGAAGAATAGAATAGAATAGAATAGAATAATGGAATGGAATGGAATAGAATAGAATAGAAGTTAGTAGAGCAGAGCAGAATAGAATAGAATAGCAGAGTTAGAAGAGACCTTGGAGGTCTTCTAGTCCAACCCCCTGCTAAGGCAGGAAACCCTACACCACTTCAGACAAATGGTTGTCCAATCTCTTCTTAAAAACTCTCAGTGTTGGAGAATTCACAACTTCTGGAGGCAAGTTGTTCCACGGATTAATTGTTTTAACTCTCAGGAAATTTCTCCTTAGTTCTAGGTTGCTTCTCTCCTTGATTAGTTCCCACCCATTGCTTCTTGTCCTGCCTTCAGGTGCTTTGGAGAATGAGTTGACCACTCTTCTTTGGGGTTGACGAGTTCCCTTCCCCCCTCGAATTGTGTGACTGTTGACTGTCTTTTTAAATTCTCTTTGTACCTTGTTTGTTATATTCCCTTCTTGTTTACCCCCACCCCCCTTGGGTTTGTTAGCCGCCCTGAGTCCCTCTGGGAATAGGGTGGCATATAAATACAATAAACCTTATAATCTTAACCTTTGTGGAAGCCCCTCAAATATTGGAAGACTGCTATCATGTCTCCCCTAGTCCTTCTTTTCATTGAACTAGACATACCCAGTTCCTGCAACCGTTCTTCATATGTTTTAGCCTCCAGTCCCCTAATCCTTTTTGTTGCTCTTCTCTGCACTCTTTCTAGAGTCTCCACATCTTTTTTTCATTGTGGCGACCAAAACTTTGTTTTGGTTCCCTTTGCCACAGGCCTTAAGAGAGCAGGGTTGGTGTTGTGGTTAAGGCGTCAGGCTAGAAGCTAGGAAACCCTGAATTCAAGTCCAGGCACAAAGGCAGCTCAGGCCAGTCACTTTCTCTCAGCCCTAGGAAGGACGCAACGGCAAGCCACATCTGAAATATCTTGCTTGTTGATACTTGTCCAGGTAACTGCTGAGAATTAGACAAGCTCCAAAAGGAAAACAAAAGTCACAGATATGTTTTCCAAGCCTTTCTTGCTAAATCAGTGGAGGCTGAGAGACTGGAAGAAATGGTAGGGAAAGTCCGGATCAAATCAGAATGCTTGATAAGGCTTCATAGGAGGAAGTGCCATGCAGAAATAGCTTGTAAGCAGCAAGTGCAATCATCCAGATAGAGATACGGTAGAAAGTTAAATATAGCTGAAATTACGATGGGTTAAAGATCAACATATCCAGAGTTCAAGCACCCCAAGTCATCAATGTCACATTAAATGAACAGAGGAGGAGGTCAAATAGGCTGGACATCGATACCAATTAAACATGAACTGAGGTTTCTTAGTAAGGTGCGTGCAGGATTCGGCTGAAGGCGTTGAGACACGTGAGAATAATTCAGAACAGGTTTTCATCGATCCGGGGTTTCATCCACAGGTCTGAACCTGCTCCATGCCAATTTCTTCCTTATTGGATGCTCCGTGACGCAATTCAGCTTTCCAGATCTCTGGCTGAGAAAAGGGACAGGAGCAAAAGCTTGGGAAACTGTACACAGAGAGTCAATTCAAGCATTCAAAGTTACAATCACATTTTTAAAAAGGGATTTACAACTGGTCCTCACGCTCGTGACCATAGCAGCATCAAGGGGTGGGTTTCAAAAATGTTTACTACCAGTTCAATGGGCATGGCTAGATGGAGGATATATGTGGTCCAAAATCCTCTTTTCTGATGAGAGCAACTTTTGCCAAAAGCACTAAAACTTGGATCAATGACCGTGGGATTACTGTGCTTAATTGGCCTCTCTATTCTTCCTCCATACTCTGAGTCCTTGGTTTCCAAATGAGATGCAAAAATTGCTCTCATCAGAAAAGAGGACTTTGGACCACTGTGCTTCATTAAGACCAGGGTCAACGCAGCTGTCAGGAGATGTTGGAGCACTTCATGCTTCCTTCTGCAGACGAGCTTTATGGGGATGCTGACTTCATTTTACAGCTGCCCACACTGCCAAAAGCACCGAAACCTGGTTCAATGACCATGGGATTACTGTGCTTGATTGGCCAGCAAACTCGCCTGACCTGAACCCTACAGAGAATCTATGGGGCATTGCCAAGAGAAAGATGAGAGACATGAGACCGAACAATGCAGAAGAGCTGAAGGCCACTATTGAAGCATCCTGATCTCCCATAACACACCTCAGCAGTGCCACAGGCTGATAGCTTCCATGCCACGCCGCATTGAGGCAGTAATTGCTGCAAAAAGGGCCCAAACCAAGTACTTTTCAGAGATCCAATATTGTTCTATGCACAATCCTTGTTTTATTGATTGCATGGAATATTCTAATTTTCTGAGATGGCGCATTTGGGGTTTTCATGAGCTGTACGCCATAATCATCACAATTATGACAAATCACGGCTTGAACCATCTTGCTATGCATGTAATGAGTCTTATCTCATATATTAGTTCCCTCCCCTCTCGACATGTATGGTTGTGCGACTGTTGTCTACTTTTATTATTTGTATTTTGTCTTTTATGTTCCCCCTTTTTTTCCCCCTTGAATTGTTCGCCGCCCTGAGCCCTCCCGGAGAAGGGCGGCATACAAATAATACAATACAATACAATACAATATTAGTTTCACCTTTTAAGTTGCATTACTGAAATAAATGAACTTTTGCACGATATTCTAATTTTTCGAGTTTCACCTGTAGATGCAAGATCTGAGAACCAACTTGGGGAGGGATTAGCCTGAAAAATAATATTGAAGTGGTAATGTTGAACTGCAAACTAGGGCATACAAAACTTTTGCTAGATCTATTCTCGAATAAAGCTCATCTGTCTGGAAGCCGCATTGAATATATCAGACATTAATACAATCGGACGAGTCCAGAGATATTTCAGGAGAAGAGTCCTCCACTCCTCTGCTCGCAATAGAATCCCTTATGCCACCAGACTTGAAATTTTGGGCTTAGACAACTTAGAACTACGCCTTCTTCAATCTGACCTAAGCGTAGCACGTAAAACTATCTGCTACAATGTCCTCCCTGTCAATGACTACTTCAGCTTCAACCACAACAACACACGAGATCACAATAGATACAAAAAGGGCGGCATATAAATCCCAATAAAACCTAAAACCTAAAAACCTAAACAAACTTATAGTAAACTGCTCCAAACTTGATTGCAGAAAATATGACTTCAGCAACAGAGTGGTCAATGCCTGGAATGCACTACCTGACACTGTAGTTTCTTCCCCAAAGCCCGTGTAGGAAGTTATCACCCCGTCCTCTCCCAGAAAAATGAAATATCCTAGGAAATATTGAAAAGGCAGAATATTTCTCTGGATGTGAAAAAGAAAGAAACATGTTTTAAAAGACAGATAAGCTGCCTGTAGCTTCCTGCCCATCCCCACTTTGTCAATGGGCCATTAAGAAGGCCAAACTAGTCCACTTTACATAATAAAGGCTTCTCCACTTCAGCTCCAGGGGGAATGGGATTAAAGCATGATAATATTGGCCCCAACCAACCACATGGCATCTGAGAACTCAACCAAACCTGAATTCAAAACACAGAGAGTTGCCCCTGCATGGCCCCATGGGAGTCTGACAACCAATCAGAATACATTTCTTACACAGGAACAGGAAACAGAGAGGTGGGACTGAATAGGTTATAAAAAGCCTAGCAAGCCCCTCCCTCAGCCCTTCTCTTCTTCTCCACCAACATTGAAGCATGTGATCACCTTTTCTGTTCAGGGCTCAAGCCATGTGTCCCTGTCCACCAATAAACCATCTTTCCAAGCAGCCTCCAGGTCTCCAGTGTCTTTTTCCCCACTTGGAGCCGAACCCAGAAGGACATTTCTTTCATCACCCCAAAACTTTAGCCTTAGACAGTCTACTGTCAACCTCATGCCATCTAAGAGGTCTTTAAAGGGTGTGCATAAACGCACGAGCGTGCCCACCGTCCCTGTCCTAATATTCCCTTGTGTTGGTATTCATTTCATGTATACATAATCATGTTTATACTTATAACTCTTACCTAATTCATGCTTGACGAAATAAATAAATAAAATAAATAATTGGAGGGGGGGAACCTACGTATTTGGCAAAGAGTTGACGCTGACTTGATGGCATTGGATCAATCAATCTTAGGAGTTCATCAAAGAGATGGTACACCAAGATAGATTTGCAAACTTCCTGGGGGAACGGGGGAAAAAAAAACACAATGCCAGAAATGCATATTAGGAATGGAGGCTTGCAAAAATGCTCACACCTTAAGAAGCGTGCAAAAAAGTATGTGCATTAGTGTGAAAATTATATGCTGGTGGTTTTGTTTTTTGGTTTAAAGGATATGAAGAGTTAACTTGTTAGCACAACACTGAACCTTTAGGTAGAATTCAGTTTCAACCACATCTTTAAAAGCTATCACAAGTTCTCGTTCTCCTTTCTCACCCATCCGCCGGCACTTGATCTAGATTCTAGATTAAGATGTAGCATTTGAGCTCAGAGATTGCAATCCGCCACTTCCACCTCTTCCCCTGAACTGCAAAGATCCCCTCAATGCATCGAGGGGATGCATTACATGCTCTACATGGGGCTGCCCTTGAAGAGCATCCGGCGACTTCAGCTAGTCCAGAATGCGGCCGCGCGAGTGATTGTGGGCGCACCACGGTTCGCCCACATAACACCTATCCTCCGCGAGCTGCGCTGGCTACCTGTTGATCTCCGGGTGCGCTTCAAGGTGCTACTTACCATTCATAAATCTCTCCATGGTAGTGGATCTGAGTACTTGAGAGACCGCCTCCTGCCGATTACCTCCCTTCGACCGATTAGATCGCACAGATTAGGCCTCCTCCGAGTTCCATCCGCCAGTCAGTGCCGACTGGCGACTACGTGGAGGAGAGCCTTCTCAGTAGCAGCTCCGACCCTTTGGAATGACCTCCCCGTGGAGATTCGTACCCTCACCACCCTCCAGACCTTCCACACAGCCCTTAGGATCTGGCTATCCCGTCAGGCCTGGGGATAAGATTCTGATTCGCCCCACCCGAATGTTGAATGAAAGTTGCGTTTTATTGTTTTATTTTTTATTTATGCACTGTCTTATGTTTTTTGTGTTGCACCCCCTTCCCATGTATTGTAAGCCGCCCTGAGTCCCCTCAGGGAAATGGGTGGCCTATAAATCATAAATAAAATGAAATGAAAATGAAAAAAAAAATAAAAAAATGAGTTTCTTCTACACCAGTCGCAGGGCTCCCAAACCTATATAGAGTTTGTTCCCAGGGCCCCTTAGCTCCATTCATTCTCTCTTTTGAGCTCCACATTTGTTATTTCCAGCAAGGAATTAAAAAAAGCAAATACGAGAACATGATACAGATTCAAAAACGGTGCTTAGTCTGAGCACAAGTTGGAAATTTTAGGTGAGTTAGAGTAATGATACTGCGTAACAGCGCCTCCTGCTGGGCCATGACCCTCTTCGTAATTTTTCTTTACTGTTGTTTTTGCTAGTGTTCGTTTAGCTGTTGGTTTCGTTGCGGCATCTGCTTCCAGAAGGAAACATAAATTGCCCTGAGGCTCTCTAGATTAAAGCAGCCTATAAATTTGGGTGTTAAACTATATATATATATATAGTTATATATATATAGAAAAACTATATATAAAAAAACACACACACGTATGTATGTATGTATGTATGTATGTGTATGTGTATGTGTATGTGTATGTGTATGTGTATATGTATATGTATATGTATATGTATGTGTGTATATTTTTTAAAGTTTTAAAAAGTTTTTATTAAATATATTTAAAAAATCAACATCTACATGTGTACAGTTAATTTTGAGAAATAGTAATCATAATAACAGTAATATTCATAACAGTAATATTGATCACAGGATAATAACAGTATTTGCTTATCCATCTTAACAAGCCTTCCTTATGTAATTAATCATTCTCTTATGCTTCCAGAGGGATCAGGTGGCTCAGTGGCTAAGACACTAAGCTTGTCGATCAGAAAGGTCAGCAGTTTGGTGGTTCGAACCCCTAGCACCATATAACGGAGTGAGAGCTCCTGTGACTTGTCCCAACTTCTGCCAACCTAGCAGTTCGAAAGCACATAAAAATGCAAGTAGAAAAATAGGAACCATTTTTGGTGGGAAGGTAACAGCATTCCATGCACCTTCGGCATTGAGTCATGCTGGCCACAAGACCACGGAGATGTCTTCGGACAGCGCTGGCTCTTCGGCTTTGAAACGGAGAGGAGCACCGCCCCCTAGAGTTGGGAATGACTATCACATATTTGTGAGGGAAACCTTTACCTTTACCTTATGCTTCCAGATTTCTAACTTTTGTTTCTGCTAGTTAGCCATTGATAAAAGAAATCCCATGTTAAAAATAATTCTGTTTCTTCCTTCTCCTTAATTGTAAGTTTTAGTCTCTAAAGCTAGCAGAATTATTACAGGAAGCCTTAAACCTACCCCTTTAGATAAAATCTACCACCAAGCTAGCATACACCTTCTCTACAGCAACTCAGCAGAGACTAAAATCTAGGAAAAGCTTTGAAGAATTCGAAAGCAGAGAGGACCTATGGAAAGCTACACAGAGCCAACACTGGATGGAACCAAGGTTTGACAAAAGCTGGGAAGCATGGAGATCATTGAATAGACCACGCACAGGTACAATAAGTCCCAGAGACACTCTGGACAAATAGGGTTATCCAGTAGCTTTTGCCCTTTGCGATTGTGGTGACATGCAGACCACAACACATGTGTATAACTGCCTTTTGTGCCCTGGTCAGTGTCCATTTGAGGACCCTCGTGGCAGTGCCACAGAACCAGTGGTGGGTTTCAATTTTTTTTGAACCTACTCTGTGGGTGTGGCCTCCTTTGTGGGAGTGGCTTGCTGGCCATGTGACCTGGTAGGAGTGGCTTGCCGGCCATGTGTTCTCTCTCTCTCTCTCTCTCTCTCTCTCTCTCTCTCTCTCTCTCTCTCTCTCTCTCTCTCCCCCCTTCCTTTTGTCTCTGTCCTTTTTTCCTTTTTTTCTTTCATCTCTCTCACTTTTTCTTTCTTTTTTTTCTTTCTTTCTTCCTTTTTTTCTCTTTCTCTCTCTGTGTGTCTCTCTGTGTGTGTGTCTGTGTGTCAGTGGTGGGTTTCAAAATTTTTTGGAACCTCTTCTGTAGGTGTGGCCTGCTTTCCAGGTCCACTGGTGGAACCTCTTCTAACTGGTTCGGTAGATTTGACGAACCGGTTCTACCAAATAGGTGCGAATTGGTAGGAACCCACCTCTGGACAGAACGCCATTCACGTTGCTAGTTTCTGGCCAAGCTCTGTTTAATTTGTGCATAGTTTAATCTTGTGTTTTATATTTTAAATTTTTTTTTTGTAAAATGTGTTTTTTATTTTCCATTTTCCATTTTCATACAGTCACATATATACTGTGCATAACCGGGGCCATACAACATTAAACAATAAACACAGCAATTCCTCTTGTCAACAATACCCCCCCAAAATAGAAACCCAATGTACCTTTTAGATTCTCCATACACCTCTTTCTTTCTTATTTTAAATTTTATGTCACATAGTATGTCTTAAGGCAGGGATCTCCAACCTTGGCAACTTTACGACTTGTGAACTTCAACCCCCAGAATGCTGCCTGAGGAATTCTGGGAGTTGAAGTCCACAAGTTATAAAGTTGCCAAGGTTGGAGACCTCTGCCTTAAGGGATCCTTGTTTCCCTCTGAACTCGCTTGTTTTCTTGCAGATGCTTTAGTACCCAAACAAGGTAACATCATCAGCGTTTGATGCTGATAATGATGTTACCTAGTTAAGGTAATGAAACATCTCCAAGAAAATAAACCTACTGCCTACTACCACCTATTGCCACCAGTAGCCTCCCACCGTCCAGTGCGATTCCACAGAGTTGGCCTCCTCAGGGTGCCGTCGGCCAGACAGTGTCGGCTAGCAACCCCCAGGGGGGGAGCCTTCTCTGTGGGAGCCCCTTCCCTCTGGAATGAGCTGCCCCCGGAGCTTCACATAATCCCCAACCTCTGGTCCTTCCGATGCGCCCTAAAAAGTTGGCTTTTCCAGCAAGCCAGCCTGGCCTGAATAGAATAAAATGTAGGATTAATTTGGTTGTTCATTTTAATTTAATTTTTAAAATTTTATTGTAAATATCAATTGGGGTTTTTTGGGGGGGATACTTTATTTAATGTCCCTTTTAATTTTTGTAATATCTGTTTTCTTTATGTTGTACGCTGCCCTGAGTCCTTGGGAGAAGGGCGGCATATAAATCCAATACACCTAACCTAACTTAAGCAAGTTCAGAATGCAACAAGGACCCCCCGTGTCAACCCTGAGCTACAAATATTTTCCTTTATTAATACCATGTCTTATTTTATTTTATTTTTTAGCAGATTTTTAAAATTATTTTTTCCCTTCTACAACACCTTACAGTCATTACATCAACCTTGTTATGTCATCATACCTGTACATGTATATAATATTTCGCTTCTATATTTACACACCTTTATACACAGTTCTATATATATTTATATATATTGTTTTTTGGCTTAATTAATTTTATCCTTGTTTTGCCCAATGCTGGAAACAAAATAATACCCCCCTCGGATGAATTAATGATTAAAAAAACTTTGGATTGTGCAGAGATGGACAAATCAACACTGAAATTAAAAGATAAAGAAGAGTCGGAATATTATGAAATTTGGAACAATTGGTACAAATGGCTGTATGCCTTATTTTAATTGTGATGCTTGTGAGGTGAATAAGCAAACAACATCATAGCATAGCATAGCATAGCATAGCATAGCATAGGAAAGCATAGCATAGCATAGCATAGCATAGCATAGCATAGCAAAGCATAGCATAGCATAGCATAGCATAGCATAGCATAGCATAGGAAAGCATAGCATAGCATAGCATAGCATAGCAAAGCATAGCATAGCATAGGAAAGCATAGCATAGGAAAGCATAGCATAGCATAGCATAGCATAGCATAGCAAAGCATAGCAAAGCATAGCAAAGCATAGCAAAGCATAGCAAAGCATAGCAAAGCATAGGAAAGCATAGCAAAGCATAGCATAGGAAAGCATAGCAAAGCATAGCATAGGAAAGCATAGCATAGCATGCCATAGCAAAGCAAAGCATAGCATAGCATAGCATAGCATAGCATCATATCCAGGGGTGGGATCTGGTCGGCTTAACTGCCAGTTTGCTCGTGCAAATGCTTCACTCATGTGCATGTGCACGGTGGATGCGTGCTGCATGTGCATGCACAGTTCAATTAAAATTGTTCTGTGCATGTGCAGAACTCAAAAACAAGATGGCGGCGGTGATGGCGAGGACCGGAGAACCGGTTCCGGGGCGTGGCAGGCCTGGGTCGCTGCCGGTTCCAGCATACCACTATTTGTTCGGCTGAACCAGTGGTGGGATTCAAATAATTTACCAACCGGTTCTCTGTCCTAATGACCAGGTGGGTAGGCGGGGCTTAGTGGTCATGTGACTGTGTGGGCGTGGCCAATTCAACATCACTCAGGTCGATGGGCACTTCACCTTAGCTGTTACAATGGTATTAAGGGTTAACTGGAGAGGCAGTTTCTGTAAGCAGGGCAACAAAGATGAGGCTAGAAACAACGCCAGAATGTTTCCTTCCTGCCTTCCTTACAGGATTAGCCCTGGAAAGTGGGAAAAAAACAAAAGGAGATTTCTTCCAACAACCGGTTCTCTGAACCTCTTAGAAAATTAAGAACCAGTTCTCCCGAATAGGTGCAAACTGGCTGAATCCCACCACTGGGCTGAACCGAGCTGAACCAGTAGAAACCCACCACTGACTATGTCTTGTATCAGTCATAGTGTTTTAAGTCAAATGCATGGTTGTTTTTTTGTTTTTTTTTTACTTTGGCTGATTGATTATGCCTTTTAGCTTTGAGCTTTTATTTTAATCTGTTTTTTCCCCTCCCTTCTTGAAAACACAGCTGTCCTTTATCATTCTTAATTAGGCACCTCTTACGGGATTCCATCCAACCAATTCCAGGAAAGGAAATTGTCTTTCCCTCTTGTAGCTGATACAAGACAAGAGTTTTGTGCCACCCCACCGAATGCATTATGCCTGTTCTTCAAGGCACCCTTAGATTCTCCCCGCGGTGTTTAACTTTACATGACTTTTCCACTGTTGCTTTGAACATGGGAGGCGTTTTGCGGTGAACCCCTTTGCAAAAATAAAAAATAAAAAAATCCATCGGTCTTTAAAGGCGATACAAAAACAACGTCCTCTTTCTGGAGCAGGTTTTACGGAACTTCGTAAGAGAGGCCCAATTCAAAGCCAGTTTGGTCTAGGGATGAAGGCACCAGGCTAGAAACTGAAACACCGCGAGTTCTTGTCCCGCCCGGGGCACGAAAGCCAGCTGGCTGATTGATTTGGGTTTAGGGAGGAGGCAGTGGCAAGCCACTTCTGAGAGATCTTGCCAAGAACCTGCAGGAACCAGACAGGACTCCACGGAAGAAAAGAAACTTAATTAGGCTTTAGAGCAGGGTTTCTCAACATCTTGAAAGTTTCCGCGGTTGAGAAAGGCTGCTTTCCCCACCCAACGCAAAAACAACCACCGCTAACCAAAACCTCAGTTTCAGGAAACAGAGAGTGAAGTCAGAGGATGGGCACACATCTGCCAAGAGAGGTACTTCCTAACTGGTTTCGGGGACCCAGAAACAGACCCTGCCAGTTCCGAAATCCAGATGCATTGTCTGCCTAACTAATTTCATTGTATACATGATGTACAGTGACAATAAAGGCTTTGAGTTTTCTTCTTTCAGCCCAGGTTCTCTTTGGCTCCAGAGCAGGGGTGTCAAACTCAAGTCCTGGGGGCCTGAATCCGGCCCACAGGATGGTTAGATATGACCTGCGAGGCAGGGAAGGGTTGCTGCCGGCATTACTACTGGTCTGGTGAGCAAAAATATTTTAGTGCGTGCGCTTGCTTTAATCTCACACACATGCCAGATGCACATTTGCACCTAAAAAGGTCTGTGCATGTGCACAACATTAGGAGGAAAAAATTACATTTGTTCAATGAAGATTGTTCTGCGCATGGGCAGAACAAAAAATCAAGATCCCCCCACCCTCCAAAGATAGAACCGGTTAGGGTGCGTGTACAGCCGAGTTACTACCTAGTTTTCTGAACTGCTCTGAACTGGTAGGAACCCATCTCTGTCGTGGGGCCACCCTAGAAACAGAGAAGGAACGGCCCACGGTGCCTCTACCCAGTGAAAACGGAGTTCAGCAGGGCTGCCTGCAGCCCGCCCCCACCCCGAACTCTGTTTCCGCTGGCAGAAGGTTGCAGGAGGCCGTTGCGGCTGAAAACGGATCTTGGGAGCCCGTTTTTTTGCTGGCAGAGCACTCGGCCCACCAGAGGTGCCCACAACATGAGTGCCCCCTTGCCCCGCCCCTGAGGTCAAACACAACCCTGATACGGCACTCAATGAAATCGAGTTTGACACCCCTGTCCCAGTGCAATGCCAGACCAGTAGAGACCACTAGATGGGGAATGGTTCTGCACAGCTAGCTAGGGAAGCCAGCCTCTCTTCCCCTTACAACAGTGGTCCCCAAATTGTTGGACTGGTGGGAGGTATTGGGGGAAGCGGGGATGGTGCCATGTTCCATTCCAGCTTGCACGGCTCAGTTCTGAATGAGCCACGACCCAGTAGTGGGCTGTGGCCCCAGGGTCAGGCACCCCCAGGCACTCCTCTCCGGGAGGTTTACGTATGTCGGCATATCGTCCCCAACCATCTGGGTCCACATTTTACCGACTTTGGAAAGATGGAAGGCTGAGCTGGTCAGGATCAAACTCCTGGCTGCGGAATGCAGAGTCCGCCTACAATGCTGGCAAACCATCATTGGTTCTTCTAACCACTGTAAAGTAACACAAAGAGGAAACACAAACCACAATCCCAACACTACCTTTCTTGTGAAGTTACAGTAACAGAGACTTGCAAGTTAGAAAGCACTTCTCCCCTCCCCCTGCCTTTCCCTTCCAAAGAGCTAGGGAGAGTTCCCCTTTCGAGGCCATTCTCACAGGCTACTTAGAGAACCGGAAGACAAATAGGACTCCCCATCTTTTGAGTTAGCTCTTTCTCTGGCTTTCCACAACGCCTTTGAACCATAGTCTAACTGTCTACCCTGCATTTATTTTATTTTTATTCATTTTGTTGTCAAGCATGTGTGAGAAAACAACTATCAGCGTAACATATAAACATGTAAGTATAAGCAGGTATACATCCATGCAAAAGAAACGAGTACAATAAATGGGAGCAGTAGGACAGGGACGGTAGACACGCTGCAGAGGTGGGTGGCTCCCGTTTCGACCCAGATCAGGCAAACCAGTAGTAGTGGTGGTCCTAGTCTCCGCCCACCCTCCCGGACGCTTCTGCGCATGCGCAGAAGCATTGGGTGTGTGCTCATACAAGCAAAATGGTAGTAAAAAAATGGAAACCTACCACTGGCACACTGGTGCACTTATGCCCACCCCCATTACAGACCTCTTGGGAATGGGGTGAGGTCCATGGTAGACAGTTTAAGGTTGAAGGTGTGGCGGTTTGAGGTTGTAACAACAGAATCAGGTAGAGCGTTCCAGGCGTTGACCACTCTTGCTGAAGTCGTATTTTCTGCAATCAAGTTTGGAGTGGTTTACTTTGAGTTTGTATCTTTTTCGGGGGGGGGGGGAGAATTGGATCCGCAAATGGCAGTAGATATAAGATTGTTTTGCTATTGGAGAGATACAGGATGATAGATGGAAGAGTATAATTCAAAATTAGCTAAACTTGGTTAAATCTAGTGATAATAAGTATAGATAAATACAAATTGATAATGATAGTAATGTATACAATGTTGAGCTGTTATAATAAGTAATAATTGGATATGAGAAGGGAAGGTTAGAAATATTTTTGGACTATATATAAAGATTATTAATAACAATAATAAAAACAAAACAAAATTAGACACAGTTAAGTTTTAACTAATGGGGGGGAAATGTTATGATATAGGATATAGTTAAATAAAGAAAGGATAATGATAATAAATTATATACATGGAGGATTAGAAAATTTTGGTATTAAACATTATGGATGTTTAGCTAAAACAGGATATGAGGATTTAATGTTAATGGAGGATTTTATAAATAAGTAAATGAAATGCCAGCATGTGGTTATGTATTAAATCTTAGTATATTTTAGGATGAAGGACGTTTAAATAAACGTCTATAAACGTTTATAGTAAATAATATAGTCAAATAAAAGTGGAGGCATGATGATGGTAATATAATAAATATTTGAGTTAAGATATCTGAATTAATATGAATTATATTTGACGACGGTGGAAGAGATGCACAAAAGCCTTTTGTAACCAGCCTTTTGTAACCACTTTCTACAGTATGTAAAGAAGGAGGATTTGTATGTTTGTTTTGAAAATAAATAAAAAAATTACAAAAAAAAGAGTTTGTATCTATTGTGAACCCCGTGTATTATTGCGGTTGAAGCTGAAGTAGTCATTGACAGGTAGGACATTTTAGAAGGCGATTTTGTCTCCTAAGCTTAGGTCAGACCGAAGGTGGTATATTTCCAAGTTGTCCAAGCCCAGAATTTTGAGCCTGGTGGCGTAAGGGATTCTACTCTGAGCAGAGGAGTGGAGGGCTCTTAGCAATAGCAATAGCAATAGCAATAGCAATAGCAGTTAGACTTATATACCGCTTCCTAGGGCTTTCAGCCCTCTCTAAGCGGTTTACAGAGTCAGCATATCGCCCCCACAGTCTGGGTCCTCATTTCACCCTCCTCAGAAGGATGGAAGGCTGAGTCAACCTTGAGCCGGTGAGATTAGAACCGCTGAACTGCAGATAGCAGCCAGCTGAAGTGGCCTGCAGTACTGCACCCTAACCACTGCGCCACCTCGGCTCTTCGTGAAATACCTCTGGACCCGTTGAATTGTATTAATGTCCGATATACAGTGTGGATTCCAGGCAGACGAGCTGCATTTGAGAATTTGCAACAAACCAAATTCTCTCTCCCCACCACCACATCACCCCCCCCCCCAAAAAAAACAAACCCCTGTTCAAATAACCCAGCTCGGTTAGCTGTGCAAACCATGATGCCGAGCTTCTCCTCAATCTTGTCCAACGTGCTGACAGTTAGCCATTTGGGAAATTCCCCCTTTTGCGACTTGACTTCACCGAGAGTTATTTTTAAAGCGAGGATTGGCCTCCCTTTTGGTGTGTGTGTTTAATCTGCAGGCGTCACTCAGGAAAGCAACAGATGAAACTTTGCTAGCTCTGATAAAAGTCATGTGAAGAAAGAAGGAGGGAAAAAACAAAACCATCTTCAGCGACTGCCAAGAATTTCAGCTGCTGTTAAAGGCACAGCAAAAGCAAAAGAGACACTATACGGAGTAGAAGCCAGCCAGCTCTGGGTGTAACGCAGAGGAGTTTGTGAAATCCTGTGGTTTTTTTTCAAAGGGATATATTTATTTATTTTTCGGCTGGATTTCGGCGTTTGCTGGTAAAATGGCCCGTGTGGACAGGTGGATCAGCACAGAGAAAGCAGGCGCAGGGTATGTATTTGAAGGCTGGGAAACGGTAAGGACTTGCAGGGATTGCTGATTGGGTTACGGTGTCATTCATTCCTCCCCCCCCCTTCCTCCATATCATTCTGGGATATTAATAGAATTTAATAGCGTTGCCAGTTGTGGGATTCTCGTAATCCTCCAGATTCATTAACCGTCAACAATGAGGCTCAGCGACCACAGCTGATCTTGTTGCCCCTTTAGGTCTCTAACCACAAAGTATTTTGTCTTTTGGAAAGTTTTCAGAACAGGTTAATCTGGGGCTTGGGGAGGGAGAGAGGGGACGTATTTCTGGCATCAGGAGCTGGAAGGTGTCAGGTTTAAGACGCACCTCTCTTCCTCGAGCTACGAACACGGCTGAGCCCATCATTTATGCCGTGAAGCTGGATTTTAAGTGGATTTTGCTCCGTTTTACAACGGTGGTTAAGTGAATCACAGCAGTTGTTAAATTAGTAACATGGTTGTTCAGTGACTCTGGATTCTCTCTCTCCCTCTCTCTCTCTCTCTCTCTCTCTCTTTCTCTCTCTCTCTCTCTCTCTCACACACACACACACACACTGGACTTGGCTTGTCAGAAAGTCTCAAAAGCAGATCGTCAGACCCCGGGACGTAAATATGAACCGTTTTCCAAGTTCTGTAACATGAGCACGGGGAAACTGCGATGGCCATGTGAAAAACGATCTCTTCCCCCCCCCCCCCCCAGTCACTTGGAATGGTCATGAATTGAACTGTTGTAAGTCGAGGACTTCCTGTCTTTGAATTTTGGCTCACCCTGTGCCACTTCCTGAACTGGGTGGGGTTTTTTACCCTCCCAATGAACCTCCTGCTCCTGAAGCTCTCGAATTGGCCCAGTTGCAAGAAAATAGAATTTCCCACTGCTTTTTTTTTTTTAAAAAAAAATAGCATATATCTTCAAATCCTAGCTGATGTCAAAGCTGGGTGTCATGATTTCTCAAACCTTTTTCTTCCCCTTTTGAGTTCCTTGTTCTGGTGAAGAGGATCGTAGTGTCTTGCAGATGCGTGGTGATTTTTTTTTTTTAAGCTGAGGTCATTTTTTTTTTAAGCTGAGGTCATTCTTGGAGTTTCCAGCTCTTGTCTATTCTTGGTTATTATTATATTTCAATCCTTTCTCAAGCTTCTCTTGCTGCCCACCCTTTCTGAGCCATGGATCAAAAAAGACAAATAAAATAAGCACGGAACTTTTGCCAACTTCTTTCTCCTGGTGCCATCTCTTAGCAGGAAAGCGGGGTTCACCAGAATGGTCTATAAAGAGAGGACATTCATATACCCAAAACCACCCAGGTGCAGTGTTGAAAGATGTCCAGTCTTGTGAAAAGAAGGACTAGGAGGGACATGATAGCAATATTCCAGTATTGGAGGGGCTGCCACAAAGAAGGAGGGGGGTCAATTTATTTTCCAAAACACCTGAGGGCAGGACAAGAAGCAATGGATGGAAACTAATCAAGGAGAGAATCAACTTAGAAGTGAGGAGAAAATTCCTGAGAGTTAGAACAATTAATCAGTGGAACAGCTTGCCTACAAAAGTTGTAAATGCTCCAACAACTGGAAGTCTTTAAGAACATGTTAGACAATCATTTGTCTGAAATGGAATAGGGTTTCCTGCCTAGGTAGGAGGTTGGACTAGAAGACCTCCAAGATCCCTTTCAGCTCTATTCTGATCGAAGTGACAAAATGACTACTGTCCCTCTGGAGAATTTCATGGAAATTCTCTTCTCCGCAGGATTCATGATTTCATCTACAAAAATATTGTAGTTAGTGGAGCACGGACAAATCTGAATATAAACACAAACAGCGACGCACATCATCTCCAGAACAATCCTAGGTGTAGTGTGTGTAACAGTAGTGGCCCGGACACCAGTGCTGTTTCTTTAATCCCTAAAAGTGGCAGTTTCAAAGGAAGACTCGATGAGCAAAGGGGTGCAAACTTCATCATTTTATTTATGCATTTATTAAATTTTCCACTCCGCCCATCTCCTCTAAGTGATCCTGGGCGGTTTGCAAGAGCATAATAAAACCATATTAAGCACACCTGAAGACTGTAAGAAAGCCCAAATTGTATGCTGCTTAAGCGAGATATTTAGTGAATTTTGCCCCATTTTACAACCTTTCTTGCCCCAGTTGTTAAGCGAACCGCTAATGTTGCTACATCAGTAATAGCAGTTAGACTTATATACCGCTTCATAGGGCTTTCAGCCCTCTCTAAGCGGTTTACAGAGTCAGCGTATCGCCCCCACAGTCTGGGTCCTCATTTCACCCACCTCGGAAGGATGGAAGGCTGAGTCAACCTTGAGCCGGTGAGATTAGAACCGCTGAACTGCAGATAACAGTCAGCTGAAGTGGCCTGCAGTACTGCACCCTAACCACTGCGCCACCTCGGCTCTAACACAGTAACACAGTTATCCTGCCTAGGTTCTAACACAGTAACACAGTTATCAAGCGAATCCTGCTTCCCAGTTGACTTTGCTTGTCAGAAGGTCGCAAAAGGGGATCACTGCAACCGTCATAAATAGGAGTCAGTTGCGAAGCGGCCGAATTTCGATCACGTGACCACGGGGAAGCTGCAATGGTTGTTGTTAAGCGTGAAAAACAGTCATAAGTCATTTTTTTTTCAGTGCTGTTGTAAATTTTGAATAACCAGCAAACAAACGGTTATAAGTTTAGTCCTGTACAGGGACTAAAACCGTGACTTAAAAGCAAAGTGGAAAAACAAGTTAACACTTCCAAGTAGAAATGAATCAGGTTTAAAACTTCAAAAGCTGGGAGATCAGGGCTTCCTAGGGCAACTCCCAAGAAACTTGAATAATCTCTTTTTTTCAACTCCTAGCCCTGGGAGAAATTTGGTGTCATGTATTTCTTTCTATCCGGAAAACCGGTTGAGATATAATAGTGGTAAATTTTGAAAAAGGTGGTAGTTGCCACAAAGTAAGCAGTTATTTGTTTGTTTGTTTGTTGTTAGTTGCGAAGTGGTTTCCAATCCTTTGCGACCCCATGGACAACGTTCCTCCAAGCCTTCCTGTCCTCTACCATCCTCTGGTGTCCATTTAAGCTCACGCTGACTGCTTCGGTGACTCCATCCAGCCACCTCCTTCTCTGTCGTCCCCTTCTTCTTTCTGGAGTCCTTCCTTCTCATTAGGTAGAATACATTGAATAACAGAGTTGGAAGGGACCTTGGAGGTCTTCTAGTCCAACCCCCTGCCTAGGCAGAAAACCCTACACCACTTCAGACAAATGGTTATCCAACATCTTCTTAAGAACTTCCAGTGTTGGGGCATTCACAACCTCTGGAGGCAAGTTGTTCCACTGATTAATTGTTTTAACTGTTAGGAAGTTTCTCCTCAGTTCTAAGTTGCTTCTCTCCTTGATTAGTTTCCACCCATTACTTCTTGTTCTACCCTCAGGTGCCTTGGAGAATAGTTTGACTCCCTCTTCTTTGTGGCAGTCCCTGAGATATTGGAACACTGCTATCATGTCTCCCTTAGTCCTTATTTTCATTAAACCTTATTTTCATATAAATCTAATAAACCTAAACCTAAAACCTAAACTAGACATACCCAGTTCCTGCAACCGTTCTTCATATGTTTT
The DNA here is from genome assembly GCF_009769535.1 of Thamnophis elegans. Classification (NCBI taxonomy): domain Eukaryota; kingdom Metazoa; phylum Chordata; class Lepidosauria; order Squamata; family Natricidae; genus Thamnophis; species Thamnophis elegans. The sequence goes on from NC_045552.1 coordinate 7,222,892, forward strand.
AGTCTCCAGTCCCCTAATCCTCTTTGTTGCTCTTCTCTGCACTCTAGAAGAGTCTCCACCTCTTTTTTACATCGTGGCGACCAAAACTGACTACAGTATTCTAAGGTGGCCAAAGTATTTGAATCTATCTATCTATCTATCTATCTATCTATCTATCTATCTATCTATCTATCTATCTATCATCTATCTATCTATCATCTATCTATCTATCTATCTATCTATCTATCTATCTATCTATCTATCTATCATATAATACAATTTATCTATCATATAATACAGTGAATGAACATATATAGGGAGAGATGAAATTATGTATGTGTATGCATACATACATACATACATATACACACACACATACATACATACATACACATACATACATACACATACATACATAATATCATCTTGGTAGAACACAGTGAATTATAAATGTTTTAAAAGATCTATGTTGAAATACCAACATCGAAGCAATTTAACCATTGAAGTGCAATGTCGTTTATGTTAAACAAATATCAGGCATTGGACCGGTATCTATTCTCACCTTACAAGTCAGTCATGATGTGATCTACAGTTTGATGTGGGACCCCCGCAGTCGCAATGAGGGGAGAATACCATGCCCCACTCAGAAGCAGTGAAGAAACTGGGAAAAAAGATTTGCAAAAGGCTGTCCTTTTTCTGGAAGGATTTTTTTAAAATACCCCACTTGCCCCCCCTCCTCTCCCCAAAAGAAGAAACTAAAAGCAAAATATTTTCTGCCAAATATTGCTTTCCCAAAGAGAAAACAGGTACTCCACGACTTGCAACAGTTCATTTAATGACCCCCCCCCCAAAAAAAAGCATTGGCCGTTGCAGCGTTCCCCATGGTCACATGGTCAAAATTCAGACTCTTGGCAATTGACTCGTATTTACGACGGTTGCAGCATCCCGGGGGTTGTGTGATCCCCTTTTGCGACCTTTTGCTGACCAGCAAAATCAAGGGGGAAGCCGGATTCACTTAACAAGCGGGTTACTAACTTTACCGCTGCAGTGATTCACTTAAAAACTGCAGCAAGAAAGGTCGTAACATGGGGCAAACTCACTCAACCAATTTCTCACTTAGCAGCATACACGTTGACATCAACTGTGGTCGTACATCGAGGACTACCTGTAAATGTCTATTTTTTCCTGTGAATGTTTACTCTTTAGGACATAGAGAAGCAGTTCCAGGAAGACGCTGCCATCTTCATCACTCAAGTTCTTCATCATGGAAGTTCTTCTGAGCTTATTTTCCATTTCTCTACTTCTTTCTCCTGGTAAGAAAACATCTGGTAGTTCCTCAACAGCTGGGCAAACGTCTGACAGATTCTGAAGGCAGGCCTTCTAGTTACGTCACGAAAAGCCTCTCCAAGATACGCCTGCTCTAATTTGGGACATTCCAGAGTTCCCCAGATCACCTAGCTCATACCTGTACTTGTCTAGACAACAACAGAAGAAGTAGCACGGGTTTTGCCCCAGGGAATTGGAGAAGATTAGAAGAGCAGCTCGCCCTACAACTCTCTGGGGAGTAAGAGGGAGGAAAGGGAAAACCCAGGTGGATTTGCAAGATTCCAGGATAGGTATTTCTCGACTTAACACCCATCATCGAGGCCAAAATTTCTGTTGCTAAACAATAGAGTTGTTAGGTCCACTAGACACTATGCTCACCAGAGGTGGTATTCAGCAGGTTCTGACCAGTTCTGGAGAACCGGTAGCGGAAATTTTGAGTAGTTCGGAGAACCGGCAAATGGCACCTCTGGCTGGCCACGCCCGCATGTATTCTCTGCCTCCCGAGTCCCAGCTGATTGGGAGGAAATGGGGATTTTGCAGTAACCTTCCCCTGGAGTGGGGAAGGAATGGAGATTTTACAGTATCTTTCCCCTGCCATGCTCACCAAGCCACCCCCACAGAACCAGTAATAAAATCATTTGAATCCCATCACTGATGCTCACTAATACAAATTGGTAGTAGTGAACATAGTGACTAGTGGACCTAACAAAAGATACTTTGGGGAAGGGAAGGTGGGATTGTCTCTCTAACTGGAGCAAAACCAGGCTTGCAATCTCAGAAGGTCAAAGATGTCACTAAAGTCAATCCTTGTTTATTAGCTTTTGTCTGAGGAATCATCTTGTCCTAGCAGCAGAGGTGAAATTCAGCAGGTTCTGGAGAACTGGTAGTGGAAATATTGAGTAGTTCGGAGAAGTGGCAAATACCACCTCTAACTGGCCCCAGAGTTGGGTGGGAATTTTGAAGTATCCTTCCCCCAGGAGTGGGGTGGGAATGGGGATTTTGCATTATTATAAGACCACTTCCCCCCTGTCAGCTCCGGCAAGCACAGAGGCCTGGAGCTGCCATTCAGGGGAGAAGACTGGGGAGTTGCCAAGACTCACCGTCACACCTACACAAAGGCTAAATGAGGCTGAAAATTTGTGTGCGTCTTATACTCTGAATGTAGCTTTTCCTAAGCTTTTTTTCAGTCCTAATGAAGTGCTAACGAGTGAAGTGATCTTCCATGCTTTGCCTGCTTTTCTCATTGCTGCTCCAGTGCGTCTTATACGCTGAAAAATACGGTATTTTTCTTCTCTGGTGTTTCTACATTTCTGAATTTCTCACGGTCAAACCCAGCTCTTCTTCAGCTGATTCATGAGTTAACTAATTTCCTGAACTGACACCACCCATGTAAACATAAATTTTAACCTGGCAGCTTGAGTTCATCCAACAGGCTAAGCCTAACATACACAGACATGAAGAAACCCACCAAATCACCAGACTGGCACGTGGTATGAATGTAGTCACCAGGTCCTTAAGCGACCCCCGTGGATACATGGCTGAAATATCTATTCTGAAAGTTGATGGGCCGTTTCACTTTTTCAGGTGCCCCCCTGGAGTGTGAAGTATGTTTTAGCACGGGAAATAGTTGTCTAACTGGGAAAGAGATGTGTGAATCGGATGAGGACATCTGCCTCATGGAATTGACAGAAATCTCCCAAGGTGAGTGAAAGGGGCAGCAGTAGACAAGCAGACCAGAGGTGGGTTGCTCCCGGTTCGGGCCGGTTCAGCCGAACTGGTTGTGAAATTCAGGCCTGGGTCGCAGAACCGGCAGCAAGCTGGTTTCCTCGCCACTGCTGGGCTGCCGTCATTTTAGATTTTAGGGACTGCGCGTGCACAGTTCACTGTTGCTAAGCAAAGCGGTTGTTAAGCAAATTGCTCCTGATTTGCCAACTGTTTTTTTTTTTTTTTTTGCCATGATTGGCAATATCTGCAGTGATGAAATGAATCACATGGTCATTAAGTGAGTCCAGCTTCCCCCCCCCTGACTTTGGCTGTCAGAAACCGGCTGGGCAGGTCACCAGTGGGGAACACATGACCCCAGGATGCTGGAATTGCCATAAATAAATGCTGGTTGCAAAGCAACCAAATTCTGATCACATGATTCTGAGGAATGCTGTGATGGTTGTAAGGGCAACATCTGGTTGTAAGTCACTTTTTAGAATGCCACTGTAAGTTTGAATAGTCACTAAAGAAATGGTTGTAAATCAAGGAACATCTGTACTCTCCAGGCCAGTTTGTGAGTGGGATTAGATTAAGAAGTTGAACTGAGACTAGCAGATTAAGTTCGGTTCCTTTCCTGACCATGGTATTCACTGGCTAACTCTGAGCCAGTCCTTATTGCAGTCCAACCTGCCACACCTGTTTGCAATAGATTAAGATGATGCCTAGTGTTGTGGCCCAGCAGGAGCCATTGGAGTTGCCACCAGAGTCCGACAGTAAGTGGCTCTATGAGTCGGCTCTGGAGGATGTGGAAGACCCTGGACAGGGTTCCGACTCTGAGCAGGACGCAGAGAGGCTGGTTGGCCACCAGGAGGCATCTGAGCCTTGGACCAGTGGGGAGGAGACAAGGGAGAGTGAGCCGGACGTCAGCAGTAAGTTGTTCCTGGATGCCCGGCACCAAAGAGCTAATAGGTGTAAGGGACAGTTGCGCAGTTAAGGAGGTAAGTGCACTCAGCTGGTGGTCATTAGGCTCCTCTGCAGACTATAAAAAGACTGCTTGTGCATACGACCCTCTTGCAGAAGTCAATGCAGGAACAAATGTCGGAGAACATCACTGTGAGTTTGGCAGGCTGGATTGCTGCCATGGCTTATCTGTGCTGGATTGCTGCCCAAGCTTGTCTGTGCTATTTTGCTGCCAAGGACCTGTCTGTCTGTTAATTAAATGCCATAATTTATCTTTGGCTCGGAGTGTGTGTTGGTGTGGGACGGGGGGGGGGGGGCAGAACACCTCCTTTGGTTATAAGAACAAAAATAGAACATTAATATTAAGATAACCTTTACTGTCACTTTTTTTACTGTGAGCACACCGGCAGACATTAAAAATGAAATTTGGTTGCCTGCTCTCAAAAGAAAGTATATATTTACCTATACATATACACAACACACATACACATGTGCTGTATGCATTCATACCATGTTTCCCCAAAAATAAGACCTAAGCCTAGCATGATTTTTCCCTAGATACTCGCAATATAAACCCTACTCCAAAAATAAGCCCCAGTTATGCTCGTCAGCCACACAAATGCATTCACCCCGTTTCCCCCAAAATAAGACCTTCCTGGATAATAAGCCCAATCGGGCTTTTGAGCTCATGCGCTGAAATAAGCCCTCCCCTGAAAATAAGCCCTCCCTGAAAATATTGCAACAGAGCAGTAGTCATGAGGTGACCACGCTCGCCACCTCCTGCACCTCAAAAATAATAAGACCACCCCGCAAATAAGGCCAAGCGCTTATTTCAGGGGTCAAAAGAAAATAAGACCCTGTCTTATTTTCGTGAAAACATGGTAGTACCGTATTTTCCCTCAAATAAGGCCTAATACGTCTTTTGGAACAATAATTAACATAAGACCCGATCTTATTTTCGGAGAAACAAAGCATATATACCTATACACAGACACTCATATCTATATCTAGCTAGCTGTATCTTCATGATGTTTTAACGACTCCATAATCCCTTATGGGGTGGAGTCTGGGCAACTGAATGGAGCTGGCAGAGTGTTTAATGTCGCCAACGTGAGTTTTGTTCCGTAGAGATATTCTCATTGTGCCCAGAAAGAGAAAGAGAATCAAACTCACAGCCTCCTGATTGTGAGGCAAGAGTGCCACCTCTAGGCCATTGCACAACTCCTCTATCTCTATCTCTCCCTCTACACCTACCTACCTACCCACCCACCCACCCACCCACCCACCCACCTATCTATCTATCTATCTCTCTATCTATCTATTATTCTATCCATCCATCCATCTCTATCTCTTTATCCAACTATCTCCATCCATCCATCCATCTCTATCTCTCTATCCCTCTATCTCCATCCATCCATCTCTATCTCTCTATCCCTCTGTCTCCATCCATCTATTTATCTATCCATCCATCCATCCATCCATCCATCGCTATCTCTCTATCTCTCTTTCTCCATCCATCCATCCATCCATCCATCCATCTCTATCCCTCTATCCCTCTATCTCCATCCATCCCTATCTCTCTATCCTTTTATATCCATCTATCTATCTATCTATCTATCTATCTATCTATCTATCTATCTATCTATCTATCTATCTATCTATCTATCTATCTATCTATCTGCAGTGTAAAAAGTGCAATAAGTACATTGAAAATCTTTTGGCTAGAACCCTCTCTTTTCTCCGAGTTGAGATTGCTATATTATCTGCATTGAGACAATCTTTTCTATGATACATTTTATTGATTTGAGCGTTGCCCATCAGAACTGTAGCCATTGGGTAAAGGTACAGATTTCCCCTGTCCACAATCATGCCCAACCTTAGGGGGCAGGGTTCATCTCCCTCATCTACATTTCCTAGCCGAGGGAGCCAGCGTTGTCCGAAGACGCTTCCATGGTTATGTGGCTAGCATGATTATATGCCAAGAGTGCATGGAAGGCTGTTGCCTGCTTTCCCAACGAAGTGGCACCTACTTATCTGCTGACATTTGCATGCTTTCGAACTGCTAAGTGGGAAGGAGCTTGAACAAGAACGGGAGCTCACCCCATCACTTGGCACTCATCAGGTCTCTTCAGCTGTCCAGCTGAAAATTTTAACCACTGTGGGATTTAGATATCAAATATTAACAGTCATAACAAACATGCTTCTTTATGCCTGCGAATTAATGAAGCATGATCCAAACATGGAAAGTTGCCTTCCACTTGAGTTCCTTTGCCAGTTCACCTAGAGGTAACTCTCCAAGATATTAGGCTTGGAGATGCAAGCCATTGAGTTGGGTGCTTCTTGAGGCTAAGCAAGTACCCCACTACAGCTTTGAGATCCTTAGTCTCAAAAGGAGTCCCACAAAAGCTATCTTTGTGCACTGCTAGTCTGGGTGAAGACCTGAACCTCACCAAATATGAAATCTTCTCTCTTGGCAGGAGGAAAAAACATGTCAACTATAGCAAAGGGCTGCTACTTCTCAGAGAACTGCACCTCTGGATCTGTTTTGGTGACCTTGGGACAAGGAGAATTCTTCAGGAAAAGCACCCTCTGTTGTTCAGGAGAAGACTGCAGAGAAGATTCTCTTCTATGTAGGTCTCTTCTTCTTTTCCTCTGCCAGTGATCACCACCCAACAATGTCAGAAATGATTGGCACTCCAAACCTTCACTGATGTCATCTCAAAAGACTTGGGAAGTTGCCATGCCCTCCAAGAACTTCACGTACCACGATTCTCCACTAGAGGCCCTGTTGAGTATTGTGATGCAGAATGATAGAGAGCAGGGGTATACAACCTTGGCAACTTTTAAGACCTATGGACTTCAACTCCCAGAATTCCCCAGCATGCCTATCTGGGAAATTGAAGTCCATCGGTCTTAAACTTGCCGAGATTGGACATGCCAGATCTGGAGGACTACAGTTTCCTATCTTTGATACAATCCTTGAATTGCAAATTAGATGTTTCCGTGTTTTTTTCCCCCTTTGCAAAATGGATAAACAACTTTATCTGAAGGCTTGCAGGATTCTTTGAAGACTGGGTTAAGAGTGTTGAGAAGGAATAGAATAGAATTAGAATTAGAATAGAATGGAATTAGAATTGGAACTGGAACTAGAATAGAATAGAATAGAAATAGAAATAGAAATAGAAATAGAAATAGAAATAGAAATAGAAATAGAAATAGAAATAGAAATAGAAATAGAAATAGAAATAGAAATAGAAATAGAAATAGAAATAGAAATAGAAATAGAAATAGAAATAGAATGGAAATGGAAATGGAATTGGAATTGGAATTGGAATGGAATAGAATTAGAATTAGAATTAGAATTAGAATTAGAATTAGAATTAGAATTAGAATTAGAATTAGAATTAGAATTAGAATTAGAATTAGAATTAGAATTAGAATTAGAATTAGAATTAGAATTAAAATGGAATGGAATGGAATAGAATTAGAATTAGAATTAGAATTAGAATTAGAATTAGAATTAGAATGGAATGGAATGGAATGGAATAGAATTAGAATTAGAATTAGAATTAGAATTAGAATTAGAATTAGAATTAGAATTAGAATAAAATTAGAATTAGAATTAGAATTTAATGGAATGGAATGGAATAGAATAGAATTGGAATAGAATAGAATTGGAATGGAATAGAATAGAATAGAATTGGAATAGAATAGAATTGGAATTGGAATGGGAATAGAATAGAATAGAATAGAATAGGATTGGATTGGATTGGAATGGAATGGAATGGAATGGAATTGAAATTGGAATAGAATTGGAATTGGAATTGGAATTAGAATAGAATAGAATAGAATAATAAAGCTGAAGGGGACCTTGAAGGTCTTCTAGCCCAGCCCCCATACTATTCCAGGCAAGTGACTGTTCAGTGTCTTCTTAAAAACTTCAAGTGATGAAGCACCCACCATTTCTGAAGGCAAACTGGGAATGTTTATTTGTTTATTTGATTAAAAGAAACCATATAAGTAAGTCAAGGCAGTGAACATGTCCAGTATTCTCTTTCTCCCACCATGACAACCCTGTGAGGTGGGTCGGACCATGGCGATGCTGCATCAGTTGTAAGTATGAGGACCAGTTGTAAGACTTTTCTTCAGTACCATTGTAACTTGGAACTGTCGCTAAATGAATAGTTGTAAGTCAAGGACTGTGTATAAAAATGCAGGAGTAGGTTTGAGAGTAACTATGGATGACAAATGCCTACAGAGGCCTAGAAAACTAATGGGACGAATGATCAAGGGGGTTGTTCGTTTTTTAACTCAAATGTTCTGATTTAATTAATTGGGCTCTTTTTTTTCCAGGGCCACCAATAAATAAGATAGCCAATGGGAAATACTGCCCAGCCTGCTATTCTGAATTTGAGCCATGTCCTGTGAAGATGGTCAAGTGCACTGGACATGAAGATTACTGCCTGGATTTGCTCGGACAAACATATTCTGGTAATTCTGAGGTTATATTATGAATACGTTCACACTTCGCCTTAAAACATATTGACTGCGTTGGTCATCCCACTATAAAAAAAGAGGTGGAGACTCTAGAAAGAGTGCAGAGAAGAGCAACCAAGATGATTAGGGGACTGGAGGCTAAATATACATACGATGAATTGGGCATGGCTAGTCTAGTGAAGAGAAGGACCAGGGGAGACAGGATAACAGCGTTCCAATATTTGAGGGGCTGCCACAGAGAGGAAGGGGTCAAGCTATTTTCCAAAGCACCTGAAGGCCAGATAATGAATCATAGATGGAAACCGAACCAGGAGAGGTTCAGCCTGGAAATAAGGTGACATTTTTTTGACAGTGAGAGCAATCAAGCCATGGAACAGAAGTTCAGACACCATCATGCTATATAAAACCTTAGTAAAGCCACACCGAGAGTACTGCATCCAGTTTTGGTCACCACACTGTAACTCTGACTCTAGAAAGAGTGCAGAGAAGAGCAACCAGGATGATTAGGACAGTGTTTTTCAACCTTGGCAGCTTGAAGATGGGTGGACTTCAACTCCCCAGCTGGCTGGGGAATTCTGGGAGTTGAAGTCCACCCATCTTCAAGCTGTCAAGGTTGAAAAACACTGGATTAGGAGACTGGAGGCTAAAACATAGGATGAACGTTTGCAGGAACTGGGCCTGGCTAGTCTAGTGAAGAGAAGGACCAGGGAAGAGGAAATACCCCAAAACATTGTCTATGTTTTTTCCAACAACACCATGGGATTAACTGTGTACTTCCTTCTCCCCCCCAAAATATGTTTAAAAGAGCTCTTCTGTCTTCAAGAGTATCATTTTAGAAATATGACTGGACCGAGATTCAACCTAGAAATTAAGGAGAATTTTTCTGACAATGAGAACAATCAACCAATGGAACAGAAGTTGCCTTTGGAAGTTTTGGGAGCTTCATCACTGGAGGCTTTCAATGAGAGACTGAACTGCCATCTGTCAGAAATGGTGTAGGGTCTGCTTGGGCAGGGGGTTGGACTAGATGACCTACAAGGTCCCTTCCAACTCTGTTAACGTTGGCTAGGTTTCTCTGTGAGTGTATGTGGCTTAGGTGGGATCTTCACCCATACAATGGGGGTGGGGGGATTGGATATGTGTAGTCTAATGAAGAGAAAGGTTAGGGGGTTGACACGATAGCAGTATTCCAATATTTAAATGGCGGTTACAGAAAGGAAGGGGGGGTGTATTTTTTAAAGCACCTGAAGGCAGAACAAAAAGTAATGCATGGAAGCTTATTGGAGAGAGATCTAACCTAGAATTAAGGAGAATTTTCCTGTCAGTGAGAACAATCAGTGGAACAACATGAACGTTTCAGAAGTTGTGGAGGTTTTAAGAAGAGATTGGACAACCATTTGCCCAGAATCATGTAGGGCAGTGGTGGGTTGCTAATCCCATTCCAACCAGTACGGTTGGAACGGGGCCGCCGGCATCCTCATGCACGCGCACAGTTCACGCATGCGTCTTAGCGCCTGCGTGATGCTCCAGCTGCTTGCGGAGAATCACGCAGGCGCTGTATGTGCCATGCGCCTGCATGGAAGCGCAGAAGCCTTTAAAGACCAATAAGGACTGAGGGCAGGTGGGTGGGCCCTTTGGCGTTCCCAGAAGTTACTTACTTCCGGGTTCACTGACCAACCAGTCCACGCGGACCGCCACGGACTGGTTGAAACCCACCCCTGATGTAGGGTCTCTTTCTTAAGCGGAAGGTTGGACTAGAAGACCTCCAAACTTCCAACTCTCTTATTCTATTATCTATACCAGTGGTTCCCAAACTTGGAAACTTTAAGACTTGTGGACTTCAACTCCCAGAATTCTCCAGCTGGCTGGAGAATTCTGGGAGTTGAAGTCCACAAGTCTTAAAGTTGCCAAGTTTGGGAACTACTGATCTATACCAAACCATCATATTACATTATGACAGGGCTGTCAAATTCGCGGGCCGGATGTGTCACACGCTCGCCACATCCACACCCAGTTTAGCAAAAGGGGGGGGGGAGTCACAATACATCAGGTGATGCTGCTGTGACAATGCAAGTTTGACACCCTGCACTATGATATGGTTTATATTCACCTGTTTACTGAATATAATACTGGGACTTTGTTAAACAAGTTGAAAGATTAGTGTGTTGTGTTAGGTAGCCACTAAGTGGTTGCGTGGACTTCTGAGGTCATCACCGACAGGCTCTGTGTGACTTTCCCTCTCGTTTGTCCTATTTAGAAAACAACATCACTCTGAAAGGTTGCATAACGGAGTCCGTCTGCGAATTTTTATACTCTGGATTAGTGAACTTGTTTGATACCGATACTGTCAATTGCTGGCCGGCCAACCAGGTGTCCCGGCTGACAGGATGTCTCTTCCTCTCTCTCGCTGCACACCTGCTGATGAAGGTCCTCTTGTGATGCCCCTCTTGGAAGTAGCAGCCATTAAAGGTTCTTTGATTCGCCTTCTCAGAAGGAAGAACATAGACCATGGAAGTGGCATTTCACCAAGACAGATGGTTGAGTCCACTCGTTCCGTTTTCTCACTTACTGACCAGCCCAAAGTCTCCAGAGGAAATCCTGGGACTTTGAATTTGGACCTTCTTTTTAACCAACGAGGAACAGCCTTGCTAAGTCATGAAACAAAATTTCTCCTGGAAAATGCCTGCAGTGAATGGACATGTGGAAGGTAGAGTGGCCATCCACGGCCATCAAGAAGAGCCGCGGTGGCGCAGTGCTTAGAGTGCAGTACTGCAGCCTAGTTCTGCTGATCAACGGCTGCCTGCAGTTTGGCAGATCGAATCTCACCAGGCTGAAGGTTGACTCAGCCTTCTTCTATCCTTCCGAGGTCCGTAAAATGAGGACCCAGATTGTTAGGGGCAATACGCTGACTCTGTAAACCCCTTAGAGAGGGCTGTAAAGGCACTGTGAAGTGGTATCGCCTGTTTTCCTGAAAATAAGACCTCCCCGGATAATAAGCCCAATCGAGCTTTTAAGCGCATGCACGAAAATAAGCCCTCCCCAGAAAATATTGCAACACAGCAGCAGCCATGAGGTGACCACGCTCGCCGTCTCCTGCACCTCAAAAATGATAAGACCTCCCCAAAAATAAGGCCAAGTGCTTATTTCAGAGATCAAAAGACAATAAGTCCCTGTCTTATTTTCAGGGAGACATAGTATAAGTTTAAATGCTATTGCTATCACTATCAAACCAACCATCCAAGGTGATAGACTTTAGGATTTTGTCTCAGAGGATGGGACTTCTGGAGACCAGCCACCAGTGTGCAGAAGCTGTTGCTTTTCACCAATAAAGTTTGGCCATAATGATGCAGCAGGGGTTGCACAGGTAAACCCACCAGTGGCTGGCCAGGTTAGGTGGTCTTAATAGAATGGACCTTATAAATTCATATTTGTTTGGCTTTTCATTCAAGTGCCCTGGAGTCCCAAAGTTGACTTTTAGCTGGAGTGAACTTTTCTCTCCAACTTCCTCATAAGTATTAAAAATAGGGCTGAACAGTGTGGCAAACCCCGGTAAAGTGGGGGCACAGGAAGCCAGACGTGGGTGAGAGATAGAACAGAGATAACATACTATACTATACTAAGAAGGTGGAGAGGAGGCATATCTGTCTCTCCTGCAAAGCAACCTTCTGAAGATTTGCACAACGTAATGCTTAAAACCTGGGATCAGCTACCAGGTTAGGGTAAAGAATGAAGGTGATGTTCCCATGAGAAATCTAAGCTGAAAATATGTTAGGCTTGGTTAGTATTTAACTCGGGTTTCTTGGATGCCTATGAAGTTCGGTGCGATGTATGAAGCCAGGCTGGTTTTCTAAACATTGCTCTATTTTTGTGCAATCACACTATGGCAAATATGGTGCAAATTGTATGGGTTTACAGAAGCCAGGTTAGCCTGTTCTGCCAATGGGCGAGCAGTGCTCAATTCCTGTTTCAAATGGACCAAATGCTTGACTTGGCTCAAGGTAAAATCCCTCGTTTTCCTCCTTTCCTGCTCGATATTTGGGGGAAATGTTAGCTAGCCCTTTGAACTTACTCAAAGCGGTTTGAATCTCTGAGAGACACCTCCAGACCTCCAAATAAAGTATGTTTTTAAACTCAACAAGCTCTTGCAAGAATTTGATGGTATCGTGGGTGATCTGGTGAAATATTGGGGAATTGGGATTCAATTGAATAAAATAGAAATAGAAATAGAAATAGAAATAGAAATAGAAATAGAAATAATAGAAATAGAATAGAATAGAATAGAAATCTTTATTGGCCAAATGTGATTGGTCACACAAGGAATTAGTCTTTGGTGCATAGCAGGGGTGGATTCCTGCCAGTTCTAGCCTCTTCTATAGAAGGTGTTCCACAAATCTACAGTACCATTTAGAACCGGTTCCAGCTCCCTCCCCCCACCTGTCTGCACATCATCAAGAGCAAGAGGAGGAATTCTGGGAGTCGAAGTCCACAAGTCTTAAAGCTGTCAAGTGTGAACACCCCTGGGGGTTTTTTCCTAAAGGGTTAGGGGTGCAAGGGTCTTGTAACTTGACAGCTTTAAGACTTGCGTGCTTCAAATGCCAGAGTTTCTGAGCCAACATTTTGGTTGCTAAGCAAGAGTGTTGTTAAGTGAGTTTCACCACATTTTACAAGTTGGCCACTCCCACCTGGTCACATGGCTGGCAAGCCACTCCACCCGGTCACATGGCTGGCAAGCCACTCCCACAAAGCAGGCCACACCTACAGAAGAGGTTCTAAGAAAATTTTGAAACCCACCACTGCTGCAGAGGCTCTCAGCGTACATAAAAAGATAAGATACATTCGTCAAGAATCATAAGGTACAACACTTAATGATAGTCATAGGATGAGAGGACATTACACAAGGCAGTGCCCAAGATATCTTGCCAAGCCTTGAGTGTGGCTAACAGTGCTATAATAAAGGAAAATTCATTTCAGCCCTTTAAGATCAGTTGGTTTTATGCCTTAAAATATTGAAACCCTACCAGGTCCTTCAAAGGAAGCTCAGACTTTTGACCATCTTCCACCATGATGTGATTCTTTGTGACTTTTGACCGATTCCTTGTCGATCCTTGGTTCCCCTACCTCCTTTTCTTTCCTGGAGAGTTCTCCTTCATTCTTCATTGCAGTAGACTGACAGATGGACAGGCAGACAGATCTCCTCTAGATCAAGCAAATCTCTATGTGGTCCTCATTGCCAGTTAAGCTCAGCAATGACCACCCTGGCTTGAAATTCTAAAAGAAGGAGTCCTCATATCTAGAGGATGCCCATTGACAAGCCATGATGATCCCACCTACTTATGTCAAAGCAATTAGCATAAGTATAAAAGGTAAAGGTACATGCTAGTCGTTCTTGACTCTAGGGGGCAGTGCTCATCTCCGTTTCAAACCTGAAGAGCCAGCGCTGTCCAAAGACCTCTCCGTGGTCATGTGGTCAGCATGACTCAATGCCGAAGGCGCATGGAGGACTCTGTTCCCTTCCCACCAAAGGTGGTTCCTATTTTTCTACTTGCATTTTTTACATGCTTTCGAACTGCTAGGTTGGCAGAAGCTGAGACGAGTAACGGGAGTTCACTGCCGACCTTTCTGATTGACAAGGTAAGCATCTTAGTCACTGAGCCACTGTGTCCCTTTTTATGCAGGCCTAAAAATATGCCTCAGGTCCTTCCCCAGTTTTCCCATAATTGCCATGAACTTCCTCCTATCTTACCTATACCTACTCAAGTCTTCCAAGATCTTCCCACTTCAGTCTTTTATTTGAATGTCCTGTTGGACATTATATTCAGACAGTGAATGATTAATCAGTGGAATGACTTTCCTCCAGAGGTTGCGGGTTCTCCAAGACTGGACATTTTAAAGAAGAAACTGGATAGTGTGGAATGGTATAGGGTCTCCTCCTTGAGCAGGGGGTTGGACTAGAAGAGAAGACCTAGAATAATTTTGATCGTAAGTCATTGTGGTTGTAATTCAAGGCAAGCACGGGACTGGACAGATGTGATAGCTCAGTGGTTAAGATACTGGGCTTATTGACTGGAAAGCTGGCTACCCAGGTTCGAGACCCAAGCTCCACACAATCCTTGCCCCAGCTGCAGTTCGAAAGCAGGCAAATGTGAGTAGATAAATAGGTAGCACTTCGGTGGGAAGTAATGGCACTCTGCGACATCATGCTGGCTTTGGGAAACTCTGGCTCAATGGCCTTGAAACGGAGGTGAGCACCACCCCCTGTAGCAGTGGTGGGTTTCAAAAATTGTTCGAACCTACTCTGTAGGTGTGGCCTCCTTTGTGGGAGTGGCTTGCCGCCCATGTAACCGGATGGGAGTGGCTTGCCACCCATGTGACCGGATATGAAGATGCCGACGACACTTGTCAGAACCACCTTAAATTACCTCACACGTAGCACTGGCATGCGTAAGAATATGATGTCAACTTGTTTTTTAAAAGGTATCTTTGGTTTGCGTTAAAACAACTTCAAAAATGTTCTGATTGCACCACAAACGCAGTAGTCATCCTTACCTTTCACAGAGGCACTGAGTTTTATAAATATGAGCATGATAGTGTAGAATAATCATATCCAAAGACCAGTGGTGGGTTTCAAAACATTTTGGAACCTCTTCTGTAGGTGTGGCCTGCTTTCCGGGTCCACTGGTGGAACCTCTTCTAACCGGTTCGGTAGATTTGACGAACTGGTTCTACTGAATAGGTGCGAACTGGTAGGAACCTACCTCTGCCCTGTAGTCTAACAGAGTAAAATTGACAGGGACTCCTTTACTTTTTCCTTTATGGGACTGGCCATGGATTTTTCTCCTATTTGTGCAGAGATCGTTAAGCCATTCTCCTGCATGAGCATGTTTGCCGGCAAACAATCTAGGAAACAATGCCAAGAACACAGTAGGAATTGGCAAAACCTGTCAAAAATAACGGTCAAGGGATGCTGCAACCAGTTGTAAATGCGAGCTGGTCTCCTAGCACCCGAAATGCAGTCGTGTGACTGGAGAGGGTGGGGCATGTTATTTCACAATGGGCTGGAAGTGTTTTATGGACCATAAAGCACTCTTTCTGAGGCCATTGTTGCTTCAAATTGTTGTTCAGTCATAAATCAAGGACTGCCTATAAGACCTAGTAGGTAGGACATCTTACAAGTCCTGTCTCTGTAGAAGCACTACCACCAGGGACCACGAGGCTGTGCCATCTGTATTGCTGTCACCACAGAGATCCATCTTCTTCAGAGAATCTCTTACTGCTGGTTTCTTTTGAGAGCTATTATTTTTCTTCTTCATTGGTATTGTGCTAGACTGGGCTTTTATAATATCACTTTTTAAAATTTCCCAAGCTTCTTGACTTGTCTTCCCCTTGAGGATTCTCATCCATAGAATCCTTCCCAAATTCTAAGTTTACTGAAATTAGCTCTCTTAAAGTTCAAGACTCTAGTTTGACTTTGTTCTGTTGCTTTTGCTTGCACCAGGGCTGGTGTGGGCATGGGCATGGTGGGCATGACCAGTTCGACATTACTCATGATGGGGGCACTTATGGTGGCCTGAGCACTCTGCCAGCAAAAACGAGCTTCCGAGCTCCATTTTCAGCTGTAATGGCCTCCTGCAAACTTCTGCCAGTGAAAACGAAGCTGAGCTTTGTTTTCAGTGACAGAGGCACCACGGGCTGGTCCTTCACTGCTTCCAGGGCAGCCCCGTGGGCCAGATCTAAACACCCCATGGGCCGGATCCAGCCCCCGGGCCTTGCGTTTGACTCTCCTGCTGTAGCTGTATGCTTCATTTGCCGGTTTCATCCCACCACGTTTCCATAATGGCAACAATATCATATCCACCGTCATTTACTTGAATTTCTAATTGCTTTCAGCCTGGGTGTCACCAAAGTGTGTGTGTGTGTGTGTGTGTGTGTGTGTGTGTGAGAGAGAGAGAGAGAGAGAGAGAGAGAGAGAGGGAGAGAGAGAGAGAGGAGAGAGAGAGAGAGAGAGATCCATTTGCAGCTGAAGCCCAGAGTAATCAGTTGCTAACCACAAATGTTCAGATTTCCTTTTCACTAAAAGTGAACAAGGAAGGTCTTATTTTGGGCAATGATTTAGCTCGATTGCGAAGGGAGATGCTGGTTGGGAATTCTGGTTTGAATTTGTCAAAACGAAAGGCATCACAGGCTCCTTGAGGTCAGTGTTGTGAACAAAGATCCTTGTTCCTCCTCGGGTTAAAAATGAAAAAAGCAAAAGGGTAATGTGGGTTGTTGTTTTTTTTGACAGTCAGCAAAAAAAGTTCCGTCAGGCAATTTGTCCCATTTTCATTATCAGTTTTACTTTCTGCATCCACAGAGCAATGAGGGTTTACATGCTTTGCCCCCTTCCTTCCTAAATAAATGGCATTCATTTTATTGCAATTAATCGCTTTTAGTGTTTTATTGTTCTTGTCGTTTCCTGGAAGGTTTCCAAAATGTTTATTTTTTTAATTGCATACCATTCGAAGGAAGGCTGTGGAATTCTTACTGGCATCTGTCCTCGGTTTCTTTCTGGCAGATTATTTATTCCAGGACTAAATGACATTAGGGCTGTGATCAGTGGTGGGATTCAAATAATTTAACAACCAGTTCTCTGCCTTAATGATTTCTTCCAACAACCAGTTCACCAAACTGCTCAGAAAGTTAACAACTGGTTTGCCCGAAGTGGTGCGAACTGGCTGAATCCCACCACTGGCTGTAGGATGTAGGAGAGGGAGGTTTGGTTTAGTTGCTTGTGGAATTTTCTAACCCACACAAACTGCTTTGCTGGTTAGGAGGACAAGAAATAAATCTAAGCCAGTGCTTTCCTACTGTAGTTTTATTGTATTAAAGCCATTTTCCCATCTCTATCAAGGCAGCAAAAGAGGGTTAAGAGAGGTGAAGAACAATGTCAGGATAAGGAAAGTTTCTTGGCAACAAGATTTCTTTTTTCTCGGATGTTTTCCAACTCAACAATGTTCAGTTCTCCAGTGCTAATTCTCTGGAGGTTCCCCCCCCACCAAAAAAACAGTGACAACTTTAAGATGTGTGGATTTCAGCTCCCAGAAATCCCCAGCCAGCAATTTAGATTTATTGTTGTTAGTTGTAAAGTCGTGTCCAACCCATCGCAACCCCATGGACAATGTTCCTCCAGGCCTTTCTGTCCTCTACCATTCTGTGGAGTCCATTTAAGCTCACACCTACTCCTTCAGTCACTCCACCCAGCTACCTCATTCTCTGCCATCCCTTTCTTCTTTTGCCCTCAATCTCTCCCAGCATGAGGCTCTTCTCCAGTGAGTCCTTCCTTCTCCTTAGGTGGCCAAAGTATTTGAGTTTTCTCTTCAGGATCTGGCCTTCTAAAGAGAAGTCAGGGTTGATCTCCTCTAGGACTGACCGGTTGGATCGCTTTGCAGTCCAAGGGACTTGCGGGAGTCTTCTCCAGTACCAGAGTTCAAATGCCTCAATTCTTTGGCGCTCAGCCTTTCTTATGGTCCAACTTTCACAGCCATCCATTGCAACTTGGAAAACCATAGCCCTGACTGTTCTGACCCCCCCCCTTCTTCGCTCGTTCAAAGACGACAGTCAGACAGACTTAAAAGGAAATAACTTTATCAGTCCTGGCTTCCGCTGGCTGCGAGCCCAAAATA
Source organism: Thamnophis elegans (assembly GCF_009769535.1). Classification (NCBI taxonomy): domain Eukaryota; kingdom Metazoa; phylum Chordata; class Lepidosauria; order Squamata; family Natricidae; genus Thamnophis; species Thamnophis elegans. The sequence continues at coordinate 7,241,017 of NC_045552.1, forward strand.
AACATAAATAAAGTCTCTGGCAAGAAGATAACAGAATGCAAAAACAAAGATCTCTTACGGCCAAACCAGGTGTACAGAAAGAAAGCAAATCACTTCTCTAAGTGTCTCTTTGAATCAGGGTTACAGAAAGCAAATCACTTATCCAAGTGTCTCTCACAAACCACGACCGATGAACGATGAACCATGAACGAACGACAAACGTTAACTTCTGCAACCAGGGCATGGCACCATCAGTCCTTTTATCTCCAGAAGACCACACTAACGAGCCCCAGCTGCATTGTTATTCCTGCATCCCGACTCAACTCACAGCAAACTTCTGCTGAGTCACAACACCTGACTATACACACTTTTGTTGGCAGGGTGTCTCTTTTTAGTCTGCTGTCTAGATTTGCCATAGCTTTCCTCCCCAGGAGCAAGCATCTTTTAATTTCTTGGCTGCAGTCCCCATCTGCAGTGATCTTTGAGCCCAGGAAAATAAATTCTGCCACTACCTCCATTTCTTCCCCATCTATTTGCCAGGATTTAAGAGGGTCAGATGCCATGATATTAGGTTTCTTAATGTTGAATGTTCTTAATGTTTCAAGCCAATTTTTGCATTCTCCCTTAGATCTAGCTATTTGAAATTATTATCGCTACACTCTGGTTTTCCAAGCTTGCGCAAGACATTTAAGAATACAATGGTATCTCAGTTGCAAATATTCCCAGATATTGCTGGCTATTTATATTCATTCCAATCTGATTAGAAAATAGGTCTGGAGTCACAACAGGAATAAAGAGTGTGCAGGGGTGGGGGAGAAACTCAGGATATGAAAATATCAGCATCCGATCACTCTTCAAAGGAGCTTGAACAAAACAGCATATATTTTTTTCCCCCCTCATCAGAGTAAATTTAGGGCAATGTCATTTTTTTGTGGCTTTAATTGAAGACTCTAGGGGGCAGTGCTCCTCTCCGTTTCAAAACTGAAGAGCCAGCGCTGTTCGAAAACGTCTCCCTGGTCATGTGGCCAGCATGACTAAACACCGAAGGGGCACGGAATGCTGTTACCTTCCCACCAAAGGTGGCTCCTATTTTTCTACTTGCATTTTCTAGGTGCTTTCAAATGGCTAGGTTGGCAGAAAATTTACATTAAAAAGTGGTAGTAGCATTTCTCGTGAACTTAATTCTATCCGCCTGTTAATGCAGTCTTAGATTGCATTGGCTCTCAGCACACTGCTGAGTCATATTTAAGTGTCTATCTTCTCTCTCTCAGTTTCTGCTGTTGAGCCAAGTTTTATCTAATTTGTTTCTGAACATTGCAATTCTGGGAGCTGAAGTCCACACACATCTTAAAAATTGCCCACTTTGAAAAGCTTTGGTTTTCGATCCACAGTGGCCAACTATCGAACACAACTTGAAACACCCAAAACTTTCTCTTTCACTTGAGGTCATGCACTCTCTACTTTCATGCACTCTCTACTTTGTGGGGCACGTGTTAAAAAGTAGCATGAGAAAAGTTTTGTTGGAGAAATAGAAACTACAGAATATGCTCTTTTTCTTGTCTCTTCTTGTTGTTGAGAAATGCACATCCTTTGTATATTGCGCTGGCCAAAATTGGGTGCAGTCTTCCAAGTCCTGGCCTTACCAAGGCATTAAAAAGTGGTAGTAGCACTTCTCGTGAACTTGATTCTATCCATCTGTTAATGTAGCCTAAGATTGCATTGACTCTCGGCACACTGCGGAGTCATATCTATCTATCTATCTATCTATCTATCTATCTATCTATCTATCTATCTATCTATCTATCTATCTATCTATCTATCTAAATTAATTAATAGAATTTATATGCCCCCCAATCCCGAAGGACTCCGGGCTGCTTACAAAAAGAAGAGGAAGAAAGAAATAATAATAATAAAAAAAAGACAGATTTGAAATCACAACATATGCATTCGTTCTAATCAGGGCTGGACCTCAACAGTGAGGTCAACAGCCCCAGGCCTGCCGGAATAGCCAGGTTTTAACAGCTTTCCTGAAGGCCATGAGAGTGGGTAAGGTCCGGATCTCTGGGGGTAGCTCATTCCAAAGGGTCGGAGCAGCCACAGAGAAGGCTCTCCTCCGGGGAGCCGCCAGCCAACATTGTCTGGCTGACGGCATCTGAAGGAGGCCCAATCTGTGGGATCTTACTGGCCGCTGGGAGGTATGTGGCAGTAGGCGGTCTCGCAGGTACGCTGGCCCTAAGACATATTTCAATGCCTGTCTGTCTTCTATCTCATAGTTGCTTGTGCAAGTTGAGCCGAGGTAGCGCAGTGGGTAGAGTGCAGTACTGCAGGCTACTTCCGCTGACTGTTATCTGCAGTTTGGCGGTTCAAATCTCAATAGGCTCAAGGTTGACTCAGTCTTCCATCCTTCCGAGATGGGTAAAATGAGCACCCAGACTGTTGGGGGCAATATGCTGACTCTGTAAACCGCTTAGAGAGGGCTGAAAGCCCTATGAAGCGGTATATAAGTCTAACTGCTAACTGCTATTGCTATTGCTGCTCTTGAGCCAAGTTTCATCTAACCTGTTTCTGTACGTTGCAAATCTGGGAGTTGAAATCCACACACATCTTAAAAATTGCCCACTTTGAAAAAGCATTGGTTTTCGATCCACAGTTGCCAAATATCAAGCACAACTTGAAGCATCCAACCATTAGAAAAGTTTCTTTTTCATTTGAGGTCATGCACGCTTTCATTTCACAATGTTTGAGGGCAAGTATTGAAAAGTAGCACGTGAAAAAGTTTTGCTCTTGTCATTTTGGAGAAATAGAAACTACAGAATATGCTCTTTTTCTTGTTCGTTCTTGTTTTGGAGAAAGGCACACGGGATGTATCTTCTCTCTCATTAGCAGATTTGATTGTGCAAGTTTCACCTAAGCCCAGATGCTGTTTGAAAATGAATTGACAGAAAATAAAAATAAAAACTTGGAAAAAGAAAATGAAAAGAACACGAATTGACAGTACCACACTTTTGATTTAAATGTTGTGCAACCACATGTGCAATCCATCAGACCGCAAAGGTCAAGTTCCTGTGTAGAACAAATGTGATTTTACAGATTTAGAGATTAACAGAGATGGAAGGGACCTTGTAGGTCATCTAGTCCAACCCCCCACCCATGCAGGAGACCCTATACCATTTCTGACAAATGGCAGTCCGGTCTCTTCTTGAAAGCTTCCAGTGATGAAGCTCCCACAACTTCTGATGGCAAACTATTCCATTGATTGATTGTTCTCACTGTCAGAAAATTTCTCCTTATTTCCAACTTGAATCTCTCCTTCTTCAGTTTCCATCCATTGTTCCTTGTCTGGCACACAGGGGCTTTGAAAAATAGCTTGACCCCCTCCTCTCTGTGGCAGCCCTGCAAATATTGGAAGACTGCTCTCCTGTCTCCCCTGGTCCTTCTCTTCCCTAGATTAGCCATGCCCAGTTCCTGCAACTGTTCATCGTATGTTTTAGCCTCCAGCCCCCTAATCATCCTGATTGCTCTTCTCTGCACTCTTTCAAGAGTCTCAATATCTTTTTTATAGTGTGGTGACCAAAACTGGATGCAGTACTCTAGGTGTGGTCTTACCAAGGCTTTATAGAGTGGTATTAGTACCTCACTTGATGGTATCCCTCTGTTAATGCAATTTAGGATTGCGTTTAGAAACTGGCGTAACTTCAGATATTAACATGACTTTAGCTATCACCACATTTTTGCAATTTTAGGTGTTAGCACATTTTACATAACTTTAGATACGACCATATTGAGAGTCTAGGCCAAGAATATCCAAACTTTGCAACTTTAAGACCCATGGACTCCAACTCCCAAAATTACCCTTCGACTTTTGTGCAAAGAATATATGAGGGCCTGTCTCTTCCCGGTCACATCTACCCAAACCATCAGAGCGGGGAGGCAGAGAATGCTGCCGGTCCCATCCCTTAGGGAGATACACCTGGTGGGATCCAAAGGAAGGGTATTTTAATCAGTGCATTCGTGTGGTTGCTGATTGTTTGAATCTGTACTGGCCAAGAAAAAGGGGAAAAGAATAGATTAAAAAACCATTCTTCCTTTCTCAAAAGATAAGATTTGTTGTTCTTGAGCTTCCTGTGATTTGTTATAAAATCTCAAAAGTATTTAATTGAAGATAGCTTTAATCGTTGGCTGGGATCACAGAAGGGCGTACTTTAAAACCAAGGACTTACCTGTTTTTAACCACCGATGAAGAAAGCTGGGTTGAGAAATATTTAGGGCTGGCCCAAAATTACAACATGGGATCATAGAACTGGAAGGGACCTAAGGTCCCTTACAGTGGTGGGTTCAAAAAATTTTCGAACCTACTCTGTGGGTGTGGCCTCCTTTGTGGGAGTGGCTTGCCGGCCATATGACCTGGTGGGAGTGGCTTGCCGGCTATGTGTTCTCTCTTTCTCTCTCTCTCTCTCTCTCTCTCTCTCTCTCTCTTTTCCCCCTTCCTTTGTCTCTCTGTCCCTTTTTCCTTTTTTCTTTCATCTCTCTCTCACTTTTTCTTTCTTTTTTCTTTTTTATTTCTTTCTTTCTTCTTTCCTCCATCCACCTATACTATTTATCCCATATCTGGTAGAATTCTGATTCTTCTTTTCCCTGGATTTCTTTAGTTAGTTTGTCCATTTCAGCACAATCCATAACCTTTCTTATTATTTCATCTTCGCTTGGAATTAATTTGTTTTTCCATTTCTGGTAAAAGGCAATCCTTGCCGCCGTAATTATATGTAGTATTAAATACTGGATTTCTTTTTTGTATATTGTAGACATAATTCCTAATTTAAAAAAAAACTTCAGGTTTCCATTCTATTTTAAACCCTGTTATTGCCTCCAGCCAATTTTTTATTCTTTTCCAAAAAAAAAAAAAAAAAAAAAAAATTGCCTCCTCACAGGTCCACCATAAATGGTAATATGTTCCGTGTTCCGTGTATTGATTCGCATTTCCAGCATTTTGGGGAGGTATTTGTTAAGATTTTAGCTAACCTTGTTGGTGCCAGGTGCCATCTGTAAAACATTTTGTACTGGTTTTCCTTGTATGCAACTGATAGTGTCATTTTTAAGTTTGTTCCCCAAAATTTTTCCCATTTGTCTAATTCAATATTATAGCCAAAGTTCTGTGCCCATTTTATCATTTGTTCTTTCACAATTTCCTCTTCCATTTTGTACTTCAGGAGGAATTTATATATTCTCCCTATCATCTTTCTATCTGAGCTTTGAATAATTTTATCCAATTCATGTGGTTCTGTTTTGATGTCATGTAATTTAGTATCGGGCACTTCTAGTTGGCACTTCTGCTTAGTATACTTTGAGTTTTGTAGGGAACAGAACCGGCTGTCTGTACACTAGGCAGTCTGAGGTGTGGCTGAGAAACCTTCAGTGATGGGGGCATCCACAATTCAATAGAGCAGTCTATTCCATTGACTAATTGTTCTCACTGTCAAAAAAAACCACCTGATTGTCAGAACTGGTGCAAACCGGCTGAATCCTATCCGTGCTTACTAGCATATAGCAATAGCAGTTAAGACTTATATACCGCTTCATAGGGCTTTCAGCCCTCTCTAAGCGGTTTACAGAGTCAGCATATCACCCCCACAGTCTGGGTCCTCATTTCACCCACCTCGGAAGGATGGAAGGCTGAGTCAACCTTGAGCCGGTGAGATTAGAACCGCCGAACTGCAGATAACAGTCAGCTGAAGTGGCCTGCAGTACTGTACCCTAACCACTGCGCCACCTCGGCTTACCTGATGGGTAAACTCGTGCACATGTACACACACATTCACATACACACACACACACACACACACACACACAACCACATTTGGATGCAAGTGCTGCATTGTTTATGGGATGTTTATTGCACACGCTGAATTAAATAGGCCTCACATCTTCTACCAAGTTCCTTATAGGCTTGCAACTTCAATTGAACATCATTTTTCTTTTACAAAATTAAATTAAAAGTTCTTTCGGCATGTCACAACACTGCCAAACATGGGGAACTGGAGGCATTCTGCACCAGTGCAAAAATCCAACCAAACAGAACTTTAAAAAAAAAAAAGTGTCTGTATATAGGCAGGGCAAAGCAGAGGAAGGATATGTTTTTACTGATTTTAGGAGATTGGCTTTCTGCTCCTTCCGCGAGCAAAGCAGAAGGCGGATACTTGGAAACAAGGCCTTTCCAAACAGATAAACAGCCACTGCATTCCAGGATTGTGACTGTAGTCTTGCCTTGCACAAAGCCATGGTTGTCCAGCTGTGGTCCTCTGAATAGGCTGGGTTCATGCAGTGCACTAATAAGCCAAAAAATCTGGAAGTGTGTGTGTGTGTGTGTGTGTGTGTGTGTGTGTGTGCGCGCGCGCGCGCCTTTGAATCGTCATTTCCCGGTAACAATCACATTTTCAGAAATAGCTTGCCGTTTCAGAATAGCAGAATAACCGACTTGGAAGGGACCTTGGAGGTCTTCTAGTCCAACCCTCTGCTCGAGCAGGAAACCCTATACCAGTGATGTTGAATCTTTTTTGGCTCGTGTGCCATAAGCGGGGGGGAGGGCAGGGCGGGTCGTGTGAGGGTGTGCCCCACTCATAATGCAATGTGCGACACACCCCCAGAGCGCAAGCCCGCATGACAGGCACAATCCTCCCCCCATTTTGTCATGCTTTTTTCGCCCTCCCCAGGCTCCAGAGGCTTTACAGGAGCCTGGGAAGGGCGAAAACAGCCCCCCGCCCTCCCCGGAGGCCCTCTGGAGGCTTCAGGAGCTTCCCTGAAGCCTCCGGAGACAAAAAAACGGCCCTAGGGGCAAACCGGAAGTTCAGGAACAGACTTCCGGTTTGCTTGTAGGGCCGGTTTAAGCCCTCCGGAGCCTTCAGGGACCTTCAGGAGGCTTCCTGCGTGCCATAGGTTCACCATCCCAGCCCTACACCAATGGTTCTCAACCTTTTCTTCACCACAGACTCCCTTTGAATACCTTTAATGGCCATGAATCCAAGACAAAAGATTTAAATCTTCAAGCCTTCATGAACCCCCTGGGATGACATTGTGGGGGCCCCAGGGGTCCACGGACCACAGATAGAGAACCACTGCCCTATGCCATTTCAGACCAGTGGTTGCCCAGTCTCTTCTGAAAAGCTTCCATAGGATAAAAGAAAAAGAAGGAAATAGCTGAACGAATGAAATAACATGAAATACCTTTATTCAAACACACGTTCAAGGCGGCGGATTGTATTTCTGTTTGCTTCGTGGATTTACATTGGGGAAAATTTCGACACATGCGCAATAACATCCAAGATCCCGCCTGATCAGCTTGAGAGGACATAACTGGACAAGAAAAAGGGGACAACATTTGGGTGGAAAGAAGAGCTTCAGAAGAGAGCTTCATCAGGAGGAGCCCAAGGAATGCTGGGGATCCTTTGTGCAAATCATTTCATGCAGATAACTTCTTTAATGACAGATCCAACTAGAAGACCAGACAAATTATCTGTTATGTTGAGTGGTTGGCCAGTTAAACGCTTCCCCAATAGACTTTCATAATGCTTGCAATCACGCACCGTGCCGCAGCGTTTCATGGTGGCAGGAATTATCGCCGCTAGAGGAAGAGAGAAAAATCAGTGATCAGAGCCATCACTTAAACTTGAAGGAATCCCTCCACCCACCCAAAGACAGGTTTCCAATCCTCTCTACATGACCAGGCTCAACTTATCCTACATCTGCCACCAGCAAGGCTAGAAAAGAAGTTTAAAAACATGTCTGCTAAATTTGGAAACGTAATCAGATATCGGGTTCCTACTATCATATAGCAATAGCAATAGCAGTTAGACTTATATACCGCTTCATAGGGCTTTCAGCCCTCTCTAAGCGGTTTACAGAGTCAGCATATTGCCCCCCAACAACAATCCGGTCCTCATTTTACCCACCTCGGAAGGATGGAAGGCTGAGTCAACCCTGAGCCGGTGAGATTTGAACAGCCGAACTGCAGAACTGCAGTCAGCTGAAGTAGCCTGCAGTGCTGCATTTAACCACTCCGCCACCTCGGCTCTTGTGATGGACATGCCCAAAGGCAAAAAAAAAGAAAAGAAAAGGTGAAAATACAGACTTGGTTAGAGAAAACGTTAAAGGCAACATACAGATTTTGTTAGGTATTCTATCAGAAAAAAAATATATGACAAAGGGAATATATATTAATATTGCATGTCTTGACAGCAGTGAAAATTGTATTTGCCCAGCACTGGAAGAATGAGGAAATCCCTACAGATGAAAACATAATTAAAACAATATTAGAATATGTAGAAATGGATAGGTTAAACATTAAAGATAAATCAAAGAAGATGCAGAAATGTTTTTTTTAACATGGGATTTGGTCTATCAATGGTTTAGGTAATAGAGGTAGAAGGTAGAAGTTGAAAGATTATTAATATGTGCCGTGTTTCCCTGAAAATAAGACAGGGTCTTATTTTCTTTTGACCCCCAAAATGGTTCAAGGTTCAAGGTTCATTTTATTTATATGCCGCCCTATTCCCGGCGGGACTCAGGGTGGCGCACAACCCAAAGGAGGAGAAGGGAAACACAAGACTACAACAAAAAGTACAGGGAATTTAAAACAACCAACAGCCACACGATTCGAGAGGGGAAGGGAACTCATCGACCCCAGGCCTGCCGCACAGCCAGGTTTTAACGGCTTTTCGGAAAGCCTGGAGAGAGGTGAGGGTCCAAATCTCTGTGGGGAGCTCGTTCCAAAGGGCCGGAGCATGCCACAGAGAAGGCCCTCCCCCAGGGTAGTAGCCAGATGACATGGCTAGTAGACGGAACCCGGAGGAGGCCTAATCTGTTGATCTAATGGGTCTTTGGGAGGTAATGGCAGCAGGCGATCTCTCAATGACCAAAATAAGCGCTTGGTCTTACTTCCGTGGGGATCTTATTATTGTGAGGTGCAGGAGGAGGCAAGCATGGTCACCTCATGGCTGCCGCTGTGTTGCGCTACTGTGGCCGCTCACCATGAGCCCGTGCACATGCTTCCAGCCATGCTTCCCAGGACAACCTGTAACCAGATGTCCTGTCACTGCGGTTGCCTCCCTGTTCTTCGCTAATGGCTTTTGCACCGGCCATTAGCATGACAAAAGGGGTGTGGTGGCTAGCGTTGCAGGAGTAGCAATTAGGTAAGAGCACATGGGTGTATGGGGCATGTTCCCCCGCCCTTCTGCCC
>NC_045552.1:7252724-7259120 GCF_009769535.1 Thamnophis elegans
TATCTATCATCTATCTATCTATCTATCTATCTATCTATCTATATCTCACCATTATTATTTTTATAAATGGAGTTATTTAGTAATGAGCATACCCAAAATTGCAATTTTTCCCTTTTTTCCCCTGAATAGAATATCTATGTGGTCAGTTGGACTGAGTGTTACTGGCTCAATGTTACCCAACTGACTTTCATGCTTAAGGCGGGACTAGAATTCACAGTGTCTTGGTAATTGGCCGAAAGCCAAACAGTCGATTTTAATGTCTAAGGCAGGACTAAAACTCACAGCCTCTTAGTGATAGGCCCAAAGTCACCTGAACCTCAGACAAACTCAGTAGAAATTCAGCTTCTGCTGCTTTCCTGAGGCCACTCATCCATGTAGTTCAAGATGGTATTCAACAGGTTCTGACCAGTTCTGGAGAACTGGTAACAGAAATTTTGAGTAGTTCAGAGAACTGGTTAATATCGCCTCTGACTGGCCCGGCCCCATCTATTCTCTACCTCCCAAGTCCCAGATGATCAGGAGGGAATGGGGATTTTGCAGTAACTTTCCCCTGGAGTGGGGAGGGAATGGGGATTTTGCAGAATCCTTTCCCTGCCATTCCTTATTTTCCTCCCAAAAAATGAAGGTGCGCCTTATACTCCAGAGCATCTTATTCTCCAAAAAAGAGTACATTGCTAACAATAATTCAGTACCAAATCAAATCAAATGTGGAAGAAGGGAGTGCCAAACAATTCCTGCTAAATGGAAAACAATTTTTTTCTATATCAAATCAAAAGAATCAGGCAATGACTGGGAGTCCTAATATTATTTATTGCTTATCTTTATTTGAATTACTTCAGCTTTTTCTTCAAACACACAGTCAAAGCAGATGAAAATATTTCTGCCTGCCTAATTGGTTTCAATTCAGGAAAATTTGAAGACGTAGCTCTAATATCAGTGGCAGTGTTTGGTCTCATTCGAGACAACAATGAAACCGCATACAGATGGGAGGTTGAACAACTACCCTCGAGTGCGACTCGAACAATCTGGAAACTGGACACACTCAAAGATGTAGAAATGGTGGTAGACTTTAGGAGAAACCCTCCCATACTACCACCTCTTACAATACTAGACAACACAGGATCAACAGTAGAGACCTTCAGGTTTCTGGGTTCTATCCTATCTCAAGATCTAAAATGGACACATGTTGTGACTCAGCTAGAGCCTTGGGAGCTGTTATCAGACTCTGACAGTGAGGGGGCTTTTGAGTCATGTTTGGAAGAGGAAGAGGGTTCTGGACAGGGGTCTGCCTCCGAGCAGGGCTCAGAGAGACTAGTTGGTCCCCAGGTAATGACTGAGACTTGGGCCAGTGGGGAGGACATAAGAGAGACTGAGCCTTGGAGCAGTGGGGAGGAGACAAGAGAGGCTGAGCAAGAACCCTTCTGTGAGTCTTTTCGGGATGCACATAGGAGACGAGCTGACCGACGTCAGGCACAACGGAGGACTCCGAGGAGGTGATTGCAACCAGATGTGCCTCGTTAGAGGCTTCCCTTATGGATAAAAGGACTGGTGGTGCCACGCCCTGCTCGCAGAAGTCAACGTTCCTTGTTCCTGGATTGGGTTTTCTTTGCTGTGCACTTCGAAAAGTGGTTTGACTTCTGTAATCCTGATTTGTAGAGACTTTGGGAAGAAGGGCTTTGCTTCTGTTTGATTCATCTTGTATTTGCCGTAAGAAAGTTTTATGTTTGAGTCCGTTATCTTCTGGCAGAGACTTTAATTAGTTTAGTTTGGCTCGCAGCCATTTTGAAACTGAGAACTGATAAAGAGAATTCCCTTTCCTTTTATTTGCCTGTCGTCTGTTAACAAGTGAAGGAGAGGGGAACAGAACAGACACCTAACCACAAGAACATCATCAGAACAGCAGAACAAAGAATGTTTTTTCTCTGCCAACTCAGGAAGCTCAAACTGCCCAAAGAGCTGCTGATTTTGTTCTACAGAGGAATGATTGAGTCTGTCATCTGCACTTTCATAACTGTCTGGTTTGGCTCTGCAACCCAACAAGACAGACACAGACTTCAGAGGATAATTAGAAAAAACAACCAACCTGTCTTCCATTGAGGACCTGTACAATGCAAGAGTCAAAAAGAGGGCTGTGAAAATATCTACAGACCGCCCAGATCCTGGACATAATTTTTTTTCAACTCCTACCCGCAAAATGGTGCTATAGAGCAATGCACACCAGAACAACTAGACACAATAACAGGTTTTCCCTGAATGCCACCCCTCTGCTAAACAAATAATTCCTGCACCATTGTCAAGCTACTCACTAAGGCTGCATTACTATTACTATTAGTCTTCTCATTGTTCCTATCACCCATCACTTATGACTGCAGGACTGTGGCTTTGTTGCTTGTATCCGTATGATTTATATTATATTCATTGTTTCCTGATTGCTTATTTGTACCCTATGACTATCATTAAGTGTTGTACCTTATGATTCTTGACGAATGTATCTTGTCTTTTTATGTACACTGAGAGCATCTGCGCCAAAGACAAATTCCTTGTGTGCCCAATCACACTTGGCCAGTAAATTATTCTATTCTATTCTATTCTATTCTATTCTATTCTATTCTATTCTATTCTATTGTTCTTGATGAATGTATTTTATTCTCCTTATGTCCACTGAGAGCATAAGCACCAAAGACAAATTCCTTGTGTCTCCAATCACACTTGGCCAGTAAATTATTCTATTCTATTCATTCTATTCTATTCTATTCTATTCTATTCTATTCTATTCTATTCTATTCTATTGTTCTTGATGAATGTATGTTATTCTCCTTATGTACACTGAGAGCATAAGCACCAAAGACAAATTCCTTGTGTGTCCAATCACACTTGGCCAACAAAGAATTCTATTTATTCTATTCTATTCTATGCTATGCTATGCTATGCTATTCTATTCTATTCTATTCTATGTATGTGGCAGCCAAGAGAAAAACCTTAATATAACTGATTACGGCTGTGTGAATTTCAGAGAGCAGCACAAGCTGTCAGAAGGTACTGATCTACTAATTAAGATTGTTTGTGTGTGTGTGTGTGTGTGTGTGTGTGTGTGTGTGTGTGTGTGCATGCGCGCATGCACATTTGAGCCTTTGAGCCAGATTCATGAAAACTTCTCACACAGGAGACCCCCTAGAGAAACTCCAGGGCTGTAGACTACCCTGGGAAGAAGGAAAATAATGCACACAGTTGCCTTCAGGATTTAGACGGAATGAGCAGAATAAAACAAAATAAAAAAACAAATCTATAAAGTAGTTGAAAAGTCAAATCTCTGAGAGATGGACAGGATCATTATCAACACTGATAAAAATCAATAAAAAATAAATCAATATCAAACCCTATAGGTCGAGGGGCTGCAATGGGACTGGAATGCACTGGAAAAGCTATTAAGTACATATAGTTCAAGAACGTATCTCAGGAGAGTCTAATTTTTTCAAGGCACCTTGGATGACCTCACAGTGCCCGCAGCAGAAGCAGCGAGCTGGTTAACTTCTTTAACATCACCAGAGGTGTCAAACTCAAGGCCCGCTAAGAAGTTCTTAGATCTGGCCCACAGGGCTGCCCTGGAAACAGTGAAGGACCAGCCCACAGTGCCTCTGCCAGTGAAAACGGAGCTCAGGAGGGCCATGCTTCCAGGTCCCTCCTGAGTTCCGCTCCTCTCCCAGGCTCCATTTTCAGCTGGGACGGCCTCCTGCAGCCCTCTACCACCAACAACTGATTTTTTTATCTCGATTTCTTTGGCAGAGAGCTGCAGGAGGCCGTCCTGGCTGAAAACGGAACCCGGGGGGGGGGGGTCAACAGGATGGAGAAGAAGAAGAAAAGCCCCAGCAGAAGCTGCATGATGACAAGTTAGGCACGGAGGTTAAAAAAGAAAATCTTCTTGAAGGAACACAATTGTGTGGCCAAGAGGATCTGTAAAACAACACACAAGCACTTCCATAGACAAAAACAAATCAGAGACACTTGTAAAACCACCTCCTTTTTAATTACCCATGAGGCTCCCACGTTACCTCTTAGGAATCCTGTAGAATCTCCTTCTGCCCAGAGTTCACAGGCTGTGAGGTGACCTCTCAAGGCAAGGTGCTCTACCTCTTTGAGGAACAGATGCTAAGAGCAATATGTGTGCCCCTCCCTAACCACTTCCTTTTGGAGGAAATGGCTTCTGTGCCTCTGCCTGTAGCCCCCTCCTCCAGACAAAGCAAGTCATCTCACCATTGGAAACTAATGCTTTGAAGGAACCCTTTTCTCAAGCATTTGTCGTGTGTCAAGGGTCCTTATACAAGATCATCGCTAGGTCTAGTCGTAGGCCAATGCCCTCACCCAAGATCCAACAAAGTTAGGATTAGCCCTCTACCCATCTAGCAACAGAATTCACCACATGGCACCTGGGAAGACCACATCACCCAGCAAGGCTCAATCAAGCTTGGGACTCAAAACACAACCTACAAAGTTAGCCCTGCATGGCCCCATGGGAGTCTGACAACGAATCAGAATGCAAGCTCAAATTCAAAAGCCCAGAGGGAGATAAAACCCAGGCACTTCCTGCATCTCTTCCCTTTTTTGCCCACAACCTCAAGCCATGTGATCCTATCCAGCATTAAACGATCTTTCCAAGCAGCCTCCATGTTTCCAGTGTCTTTCTCCCCACTTGGAACTCAACCCAGATGGACATTTCTTCCAACAGGGTCCAACTGGATTTCTTCGAGGGTCGCATAAGCATTGTAGTTCTCCTCCAGGGTGCGGCTGGGAAGCAGGGAGGAAGACAGACACTGCCAGCAGCACACTGTCAGCAAAAACCTGTGCACTCCCCAACCCTGTGCCCCATGTTCGGTCTGGACGGCATCCTGCAGCACCCTGTTTTCCTTCCTCGCCCTCTAAATGTCACAGATCTTTTTGCTTTTCTATTCTTTCTCTTACATTAATTTGGATTTATTTATTTTTAATTTTCCTTCCTAAAGGTCCGTAATAAAATCCAAGTATGTGCGTGGTTGGTCTGCGTCTTCCTCAATCTTGGCTCCAATGCCTGGAAGTTTCATGGTCCTCTGCTCATGGCCTCAGCTCTTCCCACTCTGTTTCCCCGAAAATAAGACCTCCCTGGATAATGAGCCCAATGGGGCTTTTGAGCGCATGCGCTAAAATAAGCCCTCCCTGAAAATATTGCAACACAGCAGCATCCACGAGGTGACCACTCTCGCCGCCTCCTGAACCTCAAAAATAAATAGACCTCCCCGAAAATAAGGCCAAGCGCTTTTTCGGGGTCAAAAGAAAATAAGACCCTGTCTTATATTTGGGGAAACATGGTAGCTCTGAACAATTCTGGAGAGAGGACTCTGATGTTGTTCTTGAGAGCTTTGGGAGCCGTTCTTCCGACCAAGAAGTCATAGTCAAGCTTTCCAACCACCATTGGGACCTGTTTGGCCTTTACTTACCCTACCCTCTCTAGCTCCCCTCTTCAGCCCCTGGGACTTCTCCAGTTTCTCTTCCTCCTAATGTTACTGTCACTTGGCATCACTAGGCTTATCAGCACTTCTGTCTTCTGGTCTTTGTCTTCTGCCACGATAGTCTATTAACTACCACTCTGTAATGTTGGATAAGGATCGGGAAGTCCAGTGGTGGGATTCAAATAATTTACCAACAAGTTCTCTGCCCTAATGACCAGCTGGCTAGGCGGGGTTCAGTGGTCATGTGATCATGTGGGCGTGGCCAAGTCAATGTCACTCAGGTCGATGGGCACTTCGCCTTAGTTGTTACAAGGGTAATAAGGGTTAACCAGAGAGGCAGTTTCTGTAAGCAGGGCAATCAAGATTAGGGTAGGAACAACACCAGAATGTTTCCTTCCTGCCTTCCTGACAGGATTAGCCCTGTAAAGTGGGAAAAAACAAAAGATTTCTTCCAACAACCGGTTCTCCGAACTGCTTAGAAAGTTAACAAACAGTTCTCCCAAATAGGTGCGAACTGACTGAATCCCACCACTGGGGAAGTCCCACCTTTCATTTAGGTTGCAGAGTGGAGCTTGTTAAAAATCTCTCTCTTTCCCCCTCCCCCCCCTCCCCCCATCCGGTAAGTGTGTCTGTGTGAGAGCGTGCACACCTTTGTGTCAACTCAATTCCTTCCATGTGTCTCTGAGGCTTTCTTGCATAGAAGGCCACTCAAGGAAAATAATGCAGTGCGTTGTCTTCAGGATTCAGATGGCATGAAGAGAATAAATAAACAAATATTCAATAAAACAACATATAATAGTTGAAAAAGCAAATCTCTGTGAGGTGGGTATTTTCTACATTGGATATAACATCTCTAGCAATAAATCAAATCAAATGCGGAAGAAGGGTATGGGAAGCAATCCCCGTGAAATGGAAA
>NC_045552.1:7259220-7261720 GCF_009769535.1 Thamnophis elegans
GCTACTTCTCAAGCATCTTGAATGTAGATCATGGCCGTGGGAATGCTTCAACAGTCATAAGTGACGAGAAAATGGTCATAAGCCACTTTTTTTCAGTGGTTGTACTTTGAACGGTCAGTAAGCGGACTGTTGTAAGTTGAGGACTCCCTGTACAGATGTCTCCTCATTAACTTGGTGGTGAAGAAATTCAGTGGATCTGCATATTGGCCGAACTGTCAGAAAAGGAACAAATCCTCTGGGTGCCCAAAATTATACTCTGTTTCACTGAAAATAAGACCTCTCCAGATAATAAGGCCAATTGGGCTTTTGAGCACATGCGCTAAAGTAAGCCCTCCCCAAAAATATTGCAACACAGCAACAGCCATGAGGTGACCACGTTTGCCGCCTCCTGCACCCCAAAAATAATAAGACCTCCCTGAAAATAAGGCCAAGCGCTTATTTCGAAGGTCAAAAGAAAATAAGACCCTGTCTTATTTTCGGGGAAACGTGGTATGTGGTGGGTTTTCTGTGTTTTAATCTTTATTAGGCAAATGACCATAGGGACGCAGTGACTCATTGGCTAAGACGCCGAGCTTGTGGATCAGAAAGTTCAGCAGTTCAGCAGTTCGAATCCCTAGCGCTGCGTAACGGAGTGAGCACCTGTTACTTTACAGAGTCAGCATATCGCCCCCACAGTCTGGTTCCTCATTTCACCCACCTCGGAAGGATGGAAGGCTGAGTCAACCTTGAGCCGGTGAGATTAGAACCACTGAACTGCAGATAACAGTCAGCTGAAGTGGCCTGCAGAACTGCACCCTAACCACTGCACCACCTCGGCTCTTTTTTATTTTAGCAGCTCTAAATGAGCACCGCCCCCTAGAGTCGGGAATGACTAGCACACATGTGTGAGGGGAACCTTAGCCTTTACTAGAAAAATGATCAAAAGCAGGGAAATAAACAGAGGGAGCAGGAAGAACTTCTGACTTGCTCGTGGCTCCCTCCTTGAGTTTCCTTATCTAGCAGGGAGCATCAGAAATCTTCCTCCCTCCCACCCTCCCTCCTTTAGTGGGGGAAGCAGCAAACCTTGTGACCGTTTTTAATAAAAGTTTGGCAACTTTCCACCCTCCTAGCTGGTTTCCAACAAAAAAACACCCATTGATCTGCTTAACGACTGCCGCATTAATTTAATGATCACTGCATTCATTTAACAATCACTACAAACAAGTCATAAAATCAGATCCGGTCCCCGGGTGCCTCGACTTACAACCATCATGACTTACGATGGTAATTCTGGCCTTCATTACAGCCATAACTCAAGAATGATCTGTAGAAGGGAAAGTCAGTAAAAACCCTACATGCCTTTGGTTATGATCAGGAATGTTAAAGAAAGAAACTGAAGGCTTTCTTTTAGCAGCTCGAGAACAAGCCAACGTTCAGCATGTAACAATTTACAACAGTCACTTCACTTGTCTGGTAAAAAGGATGAAACAATGGACCATTTGATGAATGGCTACAGCAAAATTTCACCAACTGACAAGAAGCAACGTCTTATCTGGGATGCCAGAATTATTCACTGGAAAACTTTGTCAAAGGTTTGGACTTCGCACGAATTATTGGGGCCATCAAATTGAGAGGGGTTTGGGAAATGGGCAGCTTAAGCCAGGGGTGTCCAAACTTGGGAATTTTAAGACTTGTGGATTTTAACTCCCTGGCTGGGGAATTCTGGGAGTTGAAGTCCACAAGTCTTAAAGTTCCCAAGTTTGGACACCCCTGGCTTAAGATCATATGAGACTTCAGCTCCATAAGTGACAGGCATCATGTTCATAACATACCTGTTTCAGTGGTCAATGAATAGAGTTTGCTTTCTTGATGTTTCTATGTGAGATGGTTCTAGGATTGAAGAAAAGCAATTTCAATAAATCATGAAATACCAGAACTATTTAAGTTGAATACTTGGGGAAAAGGGGGGGGGGGGGGAATCCATTGTTGCACCAATTGTGATTGGAGCCCATGGAGCAATACCTGAAAAGTTCCCCCAATATCTGGAAATTTTGAACTGATCAGATCTGAACGCCCTAATTTTATAAAAACATACCCAGCTTGGAACTGCCTATATTCTCAGAAACCACCTTAATAATTATTTATCCTTTTCCCCCTGAAAATAAGACCTCCCTGGATAATAAGCCCAATTGGGCTATTGAGCGCATGCGCTAAAATAAGCCCTCCCCCCTAAAATAAGCCCTCCTTGAAAATATTCAAACACATGCACAGCCGGTCCCCCCCATTTCCTGGGGGGGGGAACATGCCCCATGCACCCCGCATGCACCTGCCATCACATGGAACAGCTTCGCAGAGCTGCTCCCGCAAATCTTAGCTCCCACGCCGCTTCTCTTAGTGGTGGCCACAAAAAGAGCAACAGGCCCAGCGACGTTAGGGGTAGCCAGAGTGTGCCAGAAACAGAGACAGAGCTTGCAGCTGTCTCTGGATCAGCTGATCTGCGGGCCGCGGTTAAGGGCCTCCC